>NW_027098672.1:300000-398687 GCF_039881205.1 Euwallacea similis
TGACCACTCAAAATGTTCCTCTAGACAAGCTCTATCTAACGGTGGGATCAGTCGTGGGACTATTTTGATGAATTCCTGAGAGAAAAATCCACATACCTCAAATAAACCGGTTAAATATTAAAAGTTTGCACGCTCCGCGCTCGGAAATTCCTGGTCGGATTCGGCCGAGTGACCACTCAAAATGTTCCTCTAGACAAGCTCTATCTAACGGTGGGATCAGTCGTGGGACTATTTTGATGAATTCCTGAGAGAAAAATCCACATACCTCACATAAACCGGGTAATTATTAAAAGTTTGCACGCTCCGCGCTCGGTAATTCCTGGTCCGATTCGGCCGTGTGACCACTCAAAATGTTCCTCTAGACAAGCTCTATCCAACGGTGGGATCAGTCGTGGGACTATTTTGATGAATTCCTGAGAGAAAAATCCACATACCTCACATAAACCGGTTAATTATTAAAAGTTTGCACGCTCCGCGCTCGGAAATTCCTGGTCCGATTCGGCCGTGTGACCACTAAAAATGTTCCTCTAGACAAGCTCTATCGAAGGGTGGGATCAGTCGTGGGACTATTTTGATGAATTCCTGAGAAAAAAATCCACATACCTGAAATAAACCGGTTAATTATTAAAAGTTTGCACGCTCCGCTCTCGGAAATTTCTGGTCCGATTCGGCCGAGTGACCACTCAAAATGTTCCTCTAGACAAGCTCTATCCAACGGTGGGATCAGTCGTGGGACTATTTTGATGAATTCCGGAGATAAAAATACACATACGTCAAATATACCGGGTAATTATTAAAAGTTTGCACGCACCGCGCTCGGAAATTCCTGGTCCGATTCGGCCGTGTAACCACTCAAAATGTTCCTCCAGACAAGCTCTATCCAACGGTGCGATCAGTCATGGGACTATTTTGATGAATTCCTGAGAGAAAAATCCACATACCTCAAATAAACAGGATAATTATTAAAAGTTTGCACGCTCCGCGCTCGGAAATTCCCGGTCCGATTCGGCCGAGTGACCACTCAAAATGTTCCTCTAGACAAGCTCTATCTAACGGTGGGATCAGTCGTGGGACTATTTTGATGAATTCCTGAGAGAAAACTTCAAATACCTCAAATAAACCGGTTAAATATTAAAAGTTTGCACGCTCCGCGCTCGGAAATTCCTGGTCGGATTCGGCCGAGTGACCACTCAAAATGTTCCTCTAGACAAGCTCTATCCAACGGTGCGATCAGTCGTGGGACTATTTTGATGAATTCCTGAGAAAAAAATCCACATACCTCAAATAAACCGGTTAATTATTAAAAGTTTGCACGCTCCGCGCTCGGAAATTCCTGGTCGGATTCGGCCGAGTGACCACTCAAAATGTTCCTCTAGACAAGCTCTATCCAACGGTGCGATCAGTCGTGGGACTATTTTGATGAATTCCTGAGAAAAAAATCCACATACCTCAAATAAACCGGTTAATTATTAAAAGTTTGCACGCTCCGCGCTCGGAAATTCCTGGTCCGATTCGGCCGTGTGAACACTAAAAATGTTCCTCTAGACAAGCTCTATCCAACGGTGGAATCAGTTGTGGGACTATTTTGATGAATTCCTGAGAGAAAAATCCACATACCTGAAATAAACCAGTTAATTATTAAAAGTTTGCACGCTCCGCGCTCGGAAATTTCTGGTCCGAATCGGCCGAGTGACCACTCAAACTGTTCCTCTAGACAAGATCTATCCAACGATGTGATCAATCGTGGGACTATTTTGATGAATTCCTGAGAGAAAACTTCACATACCTCAAATAAACCGGTTAAATATTAAAAGTTTGCACGCTCCGCGCTCGGAAATTCCCGGTCCGATTCGGCCGAGTGACCACTCAAAATGTTCCTCTAGACAAGCTCTATCTAACGGTGGGATCAGTCGTGGGACTATTTTGATGAATTCCTGAGAGAAAACTTCAAATACCTCAAATAAACCGGTTAAATATTAAAAGTTTGCACGCTCCGCGCTCGGAAATTCCTGGTCGGATTCGGCCGAGTGACCACTCAAAATGTTCCTCTAGACAAGCTCTATCCAACGGTGCGATCAGTCGTGGGACTATTTTGATGAATTCCTGAGAAAAAATCCACATACCTCAAATAAACCGGTTAATTATTAAAAGTTTGCACGCTCCGCGCTCGGAAATTCCTGGTCGGATTCGGCCGAGTGACCACTCAAAATGTTCCTCTAGACAAGCTCTATCCAACGGTGCGATCAGTCGTGGGACTATTTTGATGAATTCCTGAGAAAAAAATCCACATACCTCAAATAAACCGGGTAATTATTAAAAGTTTGCACGCTCCGCGCTCGGAAATTCCTGGTCCGATTCGGCCGTGTGACCACTCAAAATGTTCCTCTAGACAAGCTCTATCCAACGGTGCGATCAGTCGTGGGACTATTTTGATGAATTCCTGAGAGAAAAATCCACATACCTCAAATAAACAGGATAATTATTAAAAGTTTGCACGCTCCGCGCTCGGAAATTCCCGGTCCGATTCGGCCGAGTGACCACTCAAAATGTTCCTCTAGACAAGCTCTATCTAACGGTGGGATCAGTTGTGGGACTATTTTGATGAATTCCTGAGAAAAAAATCCACATACCTCAAATAAACCGGTTAATTATTAAAAGTTTGCACGCTCCGCGCTCGGAAATTCCTGGTCGGATTCGGCCGAGTGACCACTCAAAATATTCCTCTAGACAAGCTCTATCCAACGGTGCGATCAGTCGTGGGACTATTTTGATGAATTCCTAAGAGAAAAATCCACATACCTCAAATAAACAGGATAATTATTAAAAGTTTGCACGCTCCGCGCTCGGAAATTCCCGGTCCGATTCGGCCGAGTGACCACTCAAAATGTTCCTCTAGACAAGCTCTATCTAACGGTGGGATCAGTCGTGGGACTATTTTGATGAATTCCTGAGAGAAAAATCCACATACCTCAAATAAACCGGTTAAATATTAAAAGTTTGCACGCTCCGCGCTCGGAAATTCCTGGTCGGATTCGGCCGAGTGACCACTCAAAATGTTCCTCTAGACAAGCTCTATCCAACGGTGGGATCAGTCGTGGGACTATTTTGATGAATTCCTGAGAGAAAAATCCACATACCTCACATAAACCGGGTAATTATTAAAAGTTTGCACGCTCCGCGCTCGGAAATTCCTGGTCGGATTCGGCCGAGTGACCACTCAAAATGTTCCTCTAGACAAGCTCTATCCAACGGTGCGATCAGTCGTGGGACTATTTTGATGAATTCCTGAGAAAAAAATCCACATTCCTCAAATAAACCGGTTAATTATTAAAAGTTTGCACGCTCCGCGCTCGGAAATTCCTGGTCCGATTCGGCCGTGTGAACACTAAAAATGTTCCTCTAGACAAGCTCTATCCAACGGTGGGATCAGTTGTGGGACTATTTTGATGAATTCCTGAGAGAAAAATCCACATACCTGAAATAAACCAGTTAATTATTAAAAGTTTGCACGCTCCGCGCTCGGAAATTTCTGGTCCGAATCGGCCGAGTGACCACTCAAACTGTTCCTCTAGACAAGATCTATCCAACGGTGTGATCAATCGTGGGACTATTTTGATGAATTCCTGAGAGAAAACTTCACATACCTCAAATAAACCGGTTAAATATTAAAAGTTTGCACGCTCCGCGCTCGGAAATTTCTGGTCCGATTCGGCCGAGTGACCACTCAAAATGTTCCTCTAGACAAGCTCTATCCAACGATGGGATCAGACGTGGGACTATTTTGATGAATTCCTGAGAGAAAAATCCACATACCTCAAATAAACAGGATAATTATTAAAAGTTTGCACGCTCCGCGCTCGGAAATTCCCGGTCCGATTCGGCCGAGTGACCACTCAAAATGTTCCTCTAGACAAGCTCTATCTAACGGTGGGATCAGTCGTGGGACTATTTTGATGAATTCCTGAGAAAAAAATCCACATACCTCAAATAAACCGGTTAATTATTAAAAGTTTGCACGCTCCGCGCTCGGAAATTTCTGGTCCGATTCGGCCGAGTGACCACCCAAAATGTTCCTCTAGACAAGCTCTATCCAACGGTGGGATCAGTCGTGGGACTATTTTGATGAATTCCGGAGATAAAAATACAATACGTCAAATATACCGGGTAATTATTAAAAGTTTGCACGCACCGCGCTCGGAAATTCCCGGTACGATTCGGCCGTGTGATCACTCAAAATGTTCCCTTAGACAAGCTCTATCCAACGGTGCGATCAGTCGTGGGACTATTTTGATGAATTCCTGAGAGAAAACTTCAAATACCTCAAATAAACCGGTTAAATATTAAAAGTTTGCACGCTCCGCGCTCGGAAATTCCTGGTCGGATTCGGCCGAGTGACCACTCAAAATATTCCTCTAGACAAGCTCTATCCAACGGTGCGATCAGTCGTGGGACTATTTTGATGAATTCCTGAGAGAAAAATCCACATACCTCAAATAAACAGGATAATTATTAAAAGTTTGCACGCTCCGCGCTCGGAAATTCCCGGTCCGATTCGGCCGAGTGACCACTCAAAATGTTCCTCTAGACAAGCTCTATCTAACGGTGGGATCAGTCGTGGGACTATTTTGATGAATTCCGGAGATAAAAATACACATACGTCAAATATACCGGGTAATTATTAAAAGTTTGCACGCACCGCGCTCGGAAATTCCCGGTACGATTCGGCCGTGTGATCACTCAAAATGTTCCCTTAGACAAGCTCTATCCAACGGTGCGATCAGTCGTGGGACTATTTTGATGAATTCCTGAGAGAAAACTTCAAATACCTCAAATAAACCGGTTAAATATTAAAAGTTTGCACGCTCCGCGCTCGGAAATTCCTGGTCGGATTCGGCCGAGTGGCCACTCAAAATGTTCCTCTAGACAAGCTCTATCCAACGGTGGGATCAGTCGTGGGACTATTTTGATGAATTCCGGAGATAAAAATACACATACGTCAAATATACCGGGTAATTATTAAAAGTTTGCACGCACCGCGCTCGGAAATTCCTGGTCCGATTCGGCCGTGTAACCACTCGAAATGTTCCTCCAGACAAGCTCTATCCAACGGTGGGATCAGTCGTGGGACTATTTTGATGAATTCCTGAGAGAAAAATCCACATACCTCAAATAAACAGGATAATTATTAAAAGTTTGCACGCTCCGCGCTCGGAAATTCCCGGTCCGATTCGGCCGAGTGACCACTCAAAATGTTCCTCTAGACAAGCTCTATCTAACGGTGGGATCAGTTGTGGGACTATTTTGATGAATTCCTGAGAGAAAAATCCACATACCTCAAATAAACCGGTTAATTATTAAAAGTTTGCACGCTCCGCGCTCGGAAATTCCTGGTCCGATTCGGCCGTGTGACCACTAAAAATGTTCCTCTAGACAAGCTCTATCCAACGGTGCGATCAGTCGTGGGACTATTTTGATGAATTCCTGAGAGAAAAATCCACATACCTCAAATAAACAGGATAATTATTAAAAGTTTGCACGCTCCGCGCTCGGAAATTCCCGGTCCGATTCGGCCGAGTGACCACTCAAAATGTTCCTCTAGACAAGCTCTATCTAACGGTGGGATCAGTCGTGGGACTATTTTGATGAATTCCTGAGAGAAAAATCCACATACCTCAAAGAAACCGGTTAATTATTAAAAGTTTGCACGCTCCGCGCTCGGAAATTCCCGGTCCGATTCGGCCGAGTGACCACTCAAAATGTTCCTCTAGACAAGCTCTATGTAACGGTGGGATCAGTCGTGGGACTATTTTGATGAATTCCTGAGAAAAAAATCCACATACCTGAAATAAACCGGTTAATTATTAAAAGTTTGCACGCTCCGCGCTCAGAAATTCCCGGTCCGATTCGGCCGAGTGACCACTCAAAATGTTCCTCTAGACAAGCTCTATCTAACGGTGGGATCAGTCGTGGGACTATTTTGATGAATTCCTGAGAGAAAACTTCAAATACCTCAAATAAACCGGTTAAATATTAAAAGTTTGCACGCTCCGCGCTCGGAAATTCCTGGTCGGATTCGGCCGAGTGACCACTCAAAATGTTCCTCTAGACAAGCTCTATCCAACGGTGGGATCAGTCGTGGGACTATTTTGATGAATTCCTGAGAGAAAAATCCACATACCTCACATAAACCGGTTAATTATTAAAAGTTTGCACGCTCCGCGCTCGGAAATTCCTGGTCCGATTCGGCCGTGAAACCACTAAAAATGTTCCTCTAGACAAGCTCTATCGAAGGGTGGGATCAGTCGTGGGACTATTTTGATGAATTCCGGAGATAAAAATACACATACGTCAAATATACCGGGTAATTATTAAAAGTTTGCACGCACCGCGCTCGGAAATTCCCGGTACGATTCGGCCGTGTGATCACTCAAAATGTTCCCTTAGACAAGCTCTATCCAACGGTGCGATCAGTCGTGGGACTATTTTGATGAATTCCTGAGAGAAAACTTCAAATACCTCAAATAAACCGGTTAAATATTAAAAGTTTGCACGCTCCGCGCTCGGAAATTCCTGGTCGGATTCGGCCGAGTGGCCACTCAAAATGTTCCTCTAGACAAGCTCTATCCAACGGTGGGATCAGACGTGGGACTATTTTGATGAATTCCTGAGAGAAAAATCCACATACGTCAAATATACCGGGTAATTATTAAAAGTTTGCACGCACCGCGCTCGGAAATTCCTGGTCCGATTCGGCCGTGTAACCACTCAAAATGTTCCTCCAGACAAGCTCTATCCAACGGTGGGATCAGTCGTGGGACTATTTTGATGAATTCCTGAGAAAAAAATCCACATACCTGAAATAAACCGGTTAATTATTAAAAGTTTGCACGCTCCGCGCTCGGAAATTCCCGGTCCGATTCGGCCGAGTGACCACTCAAAATGTTCCTCTAGACAAGCTCTATGTAACGGTGGGATCAGTCGTGGGACTATTTTGATGAATTCCTGAGAAAAAAATCCACATACCTGAAATAAACCGGTTAATTATTAAAAGTTTGCACGCACCGCGCTCGGAAATTCCTGGTCCGATTCGGCCGTGTAACCACTCAAAATGTTCCTCCAGACAAGCTCTATCCAACGGTGCGATCAGTCGTGGGACTATTTTGATGAATTCCTGAGAGAAAAATCCACATACCTCAAATAAACAGGATAATTATTAAAAGTTTGCACGCTCCGCGCTCGGAAATTCCCGGTCCGATTCGGCCGAGTGACCACTCAAAATGTTCCTCTAGACAAGCTCTATCTAACGGTGGGATCAGTCGTGGGACTATTTTGATGAATTCCTGAGAGAAAACTTCAAATACCTCAAATAAACCGGTTAAATATTAAAAGTTTGCACGCTCCGCGCTCGGAAATTCCTGGTCGGATTCGGCCGAGTGACCACTCAAAATGTTCCTCTAGACAAGCTCTATCCAACGGTGGGATCAGTCGTGGGACTATTTTGATGAATTCCTGAGAGAAAAATCCACATACCTCACATAAACCGGGTAATTATTAAAAGTTTGCACGCTCCGCGCTCGGTAATTCCTGGTCCGATTCGGCCGTGTGACCACTCAAAATGTTCCTCTAGACAAGCTCTATCCAACGGTGGGATCAGTCGTGGGACTATTTTGATGAATTCCTGAGAGAAAAATCCACATACCTCACATAAACCGGTTAATTATTAAAAGTTTGCACGCTCCGCGCTCGGAAATTCCTGGTCCGATTCGGCCGTGTGACCACTAAAAATGTTCCTCTAGACAAGCTCTATCGAAGGGTGGGATCAGTCGTGGGACTATTTTGATGAATTCCGGAGATAAAAATACACATACGTCAAATATACCGGGTAATTATTAAAAGTTTGCACGCACCGCGCTCGGAAATTCCCGGTACGATTCGGCCGTGTGATCACTCAAAATGTTCCCTTAGACAAGCTCTATCCAACGGTGCGATCAGTCGTGGGACTATTTTGATGAATTCCTGAGAGAAAACTTCAAATACCTCAAATAAACCGGTTAAATATTAAAAGTTTGCACGCTCCGCGCTCGGAAATTCCTGGTCGGATTCGGCCGAGTGGCCACTCAAAATGTTCCTCTAGACAAGCTCTATCCAACGGTGGGATCAGACGTGGGACTATTTTGATGAATTCCTGAGAGAAAAATCCACATACGTCAAATATACCGGGTAATTATTAAAAGTTTGCACGCACCGCGCTCGGAAATTCCTGGTCCGATTCGGCCGTGTAACCACTCAAAATGTTCCTCCAGACAAGCTCTATCCAACGGTGGGATCAGTCGTGGGACTATTTTGATGAATTCCTGAGAAAAAAATCCACATACCTGAAATAAACCGGTTAATTATTAAAAGTTTGCACGCTCCGCTCTCGGAAATTTCTGGTCCGATTCGGCCGAGTGACCACTCAAAATGTTCCTCTAGACAAGCTCTATCCAACGGTGGGATCAGTCGTGGGACTATTTTGATGAATTCCGGAGATAAAAATACACATACGTCAAATATACCGGGTAATTATTAAAAGTTTGCACGCACCGCGCTCGGAAATTCCTGGTCCGATTCGGCCGTGTAACCACTCAAAATGTTCCTCCAGACAAGCTCTATCCAACGGTGCGATCAGTCATGGGACTATTTTGATGAATTCCTGAGAGAAAAATCCACATACCTCAAATAAACAGGATAATTATTAAAAGTTTGCACGCTCCGCGCTCGGAAATTCCCGGTCCGATTCGGCCGAGTGACCACTCAAAATGTTCCTCTAGACAAGCTCTATCTAACGGTGGGATCAGTCGTGGGACTATTTTGATGAATTCCTGAGAGAAAACTTCAAATACCTCAAATAAACCGGTTAAATATTAAAAGTTTGCACGCTCCGCGCTCGGAAATTCCTGGTCGGATTCGGCCGAGTGACCACTCAAAATGTTCCTCTAGACAAGCTCTATCCAACGGTGCGATCAGTCGTGGGACTATTTTGATGAATTCCTGAGAAAAAAATCCACATACCTCAAATAAACCGGTTAATTATTAAAAGTTTGCACGCTCCGCGCTCGGAAATTCCTGGTCGGATTCGGCCGAGTGACCACTCAAAATGTTCCTCTAGACAAGCTCTATCCAACGGTGCGATCAGTCGTGGGACTATTTTGATGAATTCCTGAGAAAAAAATCCACATACCTCAAATAAACCGGTTAATTATTAAAAGTTTGCACGCTCCGCGCTCGGAAATTCCTGGTCCGATTCGGCCGTGTGAACACTAAAAATGTTCCTCTAGACAAGCTCTATCCAACGGTGGGATCAGTCGTGGGACTATTTTGATGAATTCCTGAGAGAAAAATCCACATACCTCACATAAACCGGGTAATTATTAAAAGTTTGCACGCTCCGCGCTCGGTAATTCCTGGTCGGATTCGGCCGAGTGACCACTCAAAATGTTCCTCTAGACAAGCTCTATCCAACGGTGCGATCAGTCGTGGGACTATTTTGATGAATTCCTGAGAAAAAAATCCACATACCTCAAATAAACCGGTTAATTATTAAAAGTTTGCACGCTCCGCGCTCGGAAATTCCTGGTCGGATTCGGCCGAGTGACCACTCAAAATATTCCTCTAGACAAGCTCTATCCAACGGTGCGATCAGTCGTGGGACTATTTTGATGAATTCCTGAGAGAAAAATCCACATACCTCAAATAAACAGGATAATTATTAAAAGTTTGCACGCTCCGCGCTCGGAAATTCCCGGTCCGATTCGGCCGAGTGACCACTCAAAATGTTCCTCTAGACAAGCTCTATCTAACGGTGGGATCAGTCGTGGGACTATTTTGATGAATTCCGGAGATAAAAATACACATACGTCAAATATACCGGGTAATTATTAAAAGTTTGCACGCACCGCGCTCGGAAATTCCCGGTACGATTCGGCCGTGTGATCACTCAAAATGTTCCCTTAGACAAGCTCTATCCAACGGTGGGATCAGACGTGGGACTATTTTGATGAATTCCTGAGAGAAAAATCCACATACGTCAAATATACCGGGTAATTATTAAAAGTTTGCACGCACCGCGCTCGGAAATTCCTGGTCCGATTCGGCCGTGTAACCACTCAAAATGTTCCTCCAGACAAGCTCTATCCAACGGTGGGATCAGTCGTGGGACTATTTTGATGAATTCCTGAGAAAAAAATCCACATACCTGAAATAAACCGGTTAATTATTAAAAGTTTGCACGCTCCGCTCTCGGAAATTTCTGGTCCGATTCGGCCGAGTGACCACTCAAAATGTTCCTCTAGACAAGCTCTATCCAACGGTGGGATCAGTCGTGGGACTATTTTGATGAATTCCGGAGATAAAAATACACATACGTCAAATATACCGGGTAATTATTAAAAGTTTGCACGCACCGCGCTCGGAAATTCCTGGTCCGATTCGGCCGTGTAACCACTCAAAATGTTCCTCCAGACAAGCTCTATCCAACGGTGCGATCAGTCATGGGACTATTTTGATGAATTCCTGAGAGAAAAATCCACATACCTCAAATAAACAGGATAATTATTAAAAGTTTGCACGCTCCGCGCTCGGAAATTCCCGGTCCGATTCGGCCGAGTGACCACTCAAAATGTTCCTCTAGACAAGCTCTATCTAACGGTGGGATCAGTCGTGGGACTATTTTGATGAATTCCTGAGAGAAAACTTCAAATACCTCAAATAAACCGGTTAAATATTAAAAGTTTGCACGCTCCGCGCTCGGAAATTCCTGGTCGGATTCGGCCGAGTGACCACTCAAAATGTTCCTCTAGACAAGCTCTATCCAACGGTGCGATCAGTCGTGGGACTATTTTGATGAATTCCTGAGAAAAAAATCCACATACCTCAAATAAACCGGTTAATTATTAAAAGTTTGCACGCTCCGCGCTCGGAAATTCCTGGTCGGATTCGGCCGAGTGACCACTCAAAATGTTCCTCTAGACAAGCTCTATCCAATGGTGCGATCAGTCGTGGGACTATTTTGATGAATTCCTGAGAAAAAAATCCACATACCTCAAATAAACCGGTTAATTATTAAAAGTTTGCACGCTCCGCGCTCGGAAATTCCTGGTCCGATTCGGCCGTGTGAACACTAAAAATGTTCCTCTAGACAAGCTCTATCCAACGGTGGGATCAGTCGTGGGACTATTTTGATGAATTCCTGAGAGAAAAATCCACATACCTCACATAAACCGGGTAATTATTAAAAGTTTGCACGCTCCGCGCTCGGTAATTCCTGGTCGGATTCGGCCGAGTGACCACTCAAAATGTTCCTCTAGACAAGCTCTATCCAACGGTGCGATCAGTCGTGGGACTATTTTGATGAATTCCTGAGAAAAAAATCCACATACCTCAAATAAACCGGTTAATTATTAAAAGTTTGCACGCTCCGCGCTCGGAAATTCCTGGTCGGATTCGGCCGAGTGACCACTCAAAATATTCCTCTAGACAAGCTCTATCCAACGGTGCGATCAGTCGTGGGACTATTTTGATGAATTCCTGAGAGAAAAATCCACATACCTCAAATAAACAGGATAATTATTAAAAGTTTGCACGCTCCGCGCTCGGAAATTCCCGGTCCGATTCGGCCGAGTGACCACTCAAAATGTTCCTCTAGACAAGCTCTATCTAACGGTGGGATCAGTCGTGGGACTATTTTGATGAATTCCGGAGATAAAAATACACATACGTCAAATATACCGGGTAATTATTAAAAGTTTGCACGCACCGCGCTCGGAAATTCCCGGTACGATTCGGCCGTGTGATCACTCAAAATGTTCCCTTAGACAAGCTCTATCCAACGGTGCGATCAGTCGTGGGACTATTTTGATGAATTCCTGAGAGAAAACTTCAAATACCTCAAATAAACCGGTTAAATATTAAAAGTTTGCACGCTCCGCGCTCGGAAATTCCTGGTCGGATTCGGCCGAGTGGCCACTCAAAATGTTCCTCTAGACAAGCTCTATCCAACGGTGGGATCAGTCGTGGGACTATTTTGATGAATTCCGGAGATAAAAATACACATACGTCAAATATACCGGGTAATTATTAAAAGTTTGCACGCACCGCGCTCGGAAATTCCTGGTCCGATTCGGCCGTGTAACCACTCAAAATGTTCCTCCAGACAAGCTCTATCCAACGGTGGGATCAGTCGTGGGACTATTTTGATGAATTCCGGAGATAAAAATACAATACGTCAAATATACCGGGTAATTATTAAAAGTTTGCACGCACCGCGCTCGGAAATTCCCGGTACGATTCGGCCGTGTGATCACTCAAAATGTTCCCTTAGACAAGCTCTATCCAACGGTGCGATCAGTCGTGGGACTATTTTGATGAATTCCTGAGAGAAAACTTCAAATACCTCAAATAAACCGGTTAAATATTAAAAGTTTGCACGCTCCGCGCTCGGAAATTCCTGGTCGGATTCGGCCGAGTGACCACTCAAAATATTCCTCTAGACAAGCTCTATCCAACGGTGCGATCAGTCGTGGGACTATTTTGATGAATTCCTGAGAGAAAAATCCACATACCTCAAATAAACAGGATAATTATTAAAAGTTTGCACGCTCCGCGCTCGGAAATTCCCGGTCCGATTCGGCCGAGTGACCACTCAAAATGTTCCTCTAGACAAGCTCTATCTAACGGTGGGATCAGTTGTGGGACTATTTTGATGAATTCCTGAGAGAAAAATCCACATACCTCAAATAAACCGGTTAATTATTAAAAGTTTGCACGCTCCGCGCTCGGAAATTCCTGGTCCGATTCGGCCGTGTGACCACTAAAAATGTTCCTCTAGACAAGCTCTATCCAACGGTGCGATCAGTCGTGGGACTATTTTGATGAATTCCTGAGAGAAAAATCCACATACCTCAAATAAACAGGATAATTATTAAAAGT
Organism: Euwallacea similis; assembly: GCF_039881205.1. NCBI lineage: Eukaryota > Metazoa > Arthropoda > Insecta > Coleoptera > Curculionidae > Euwallacea > Euwallacea similis. The sequence goes on from NW_027098672.1 coordinate 312,967, forward strand.
TTGCACGCTCCGCGCTCGGAAATTCCCGGTCCGATTCGGCCGAGTGACCACTCAAAATGTTCCTCTAGACAAGCTCTATGTAACGGTGGGATCAGTCGTGGGACTATTTTGATGAATTCCTGAGAAAAAAATCCACATACCTGAAATAAACCGGTTAATTATTAAAAGTTTGCACGCACCGCGCTCGGAAATTCCTGGTCCGATTCGGCCGTGTAACCACTCAAAATGTTCCTCCAGACAAGCTCTATCCAACGGTGCGATCAGTCGTGGGACTATTTTGATGAATTCCTGAGAGAAAAATCCACATACCTCAAATAAACAGGATAATTATTAAAAGTTTGCACGCTCCGCGCTCGGAAATTCCCGGTCCGATTCGGCCGAGTGACCACTCAAAATGTTCCTCTAGACAAGCTCTATCTAACGGTGGGATCAGTCGTGGGACTATTTTGATGAATTCCTGAGAGAAAACTTCAAATACCTCAAATAAACCGGTTAAATATTAAAAGTTTGCACGCTCCGCGCTCGGAAATTCCTGGTCGGATTCGGCCGAGTGACCACTCAAAATGTTCCTCTAGACAAACTCTATCCAACGGTGGGATCAGTCGTGGGACTATTTTGATGAATTCCTGAGAGAAAAATCCACATACCTCACATAAACCGGGTAATTATTAAAAGTTTGCACGCTCCGCGCTCGGTAATTCCTGGTCCGATTCGGCCGTGTGACCACTCAAAATGTTCCTCTAGACAAGCTCTATCCAACGGTGGGATCAGTCGTGGGACTATTTTGATGAATTCCTGAGAGAAAAATCCACATACCTCACATAAACCGGTTAATTATTAAAAGTTTGCACGCTCCGCGCTCGGAAATTCCTGGTCCGATTCGGCCGTGAAACCACTAAAAATGTTCCTCTAGACAAGCTCTATCGAAGGGTGGGATCAGTCGTGGGACTATTTTGATGAATTCCGGAGATAAAAATACACATACGTCAAATATACCGGGTAATTATTAAAAGTTTGCACGCACCGCGCTCGGAAATTCCCGGTACGATTCGGCCGTGTGATCACTCAAAATGTTCCCTTAGACAAGCTCTATCCAACGGTGCGATCAGTCGTGGGACTATTTTGATGAATTCCTGAGAGAAAACTTCAAATACCTCAAATAAACCGGTTAAATATTAAAAGTTTGCACGCTCCGCGCTCGGAAATTCCTGGTCGGATTCGGCCGAGTGGCCACTCAAAATGTTCCTCTAGACAAGCTCTATCCAACGGTGGGATCAGACGTGGGACTATTTTGATGAATTCCTGAGAGAAAAATCCACATACGTCAAATATACCGGGTAATTATTAAAAGTTTGCACGCACCGCGCTCGGAAATTCCTGGTCCGATTCGGCCGTGTAACCACTCAAAATGTTCCTCCAGACAAGCTCTATCCAACGGTGGGATCAGTCGTGGGACTATTTTGATGAATTCCTGAGAAAAAAATCCACATACCTGAAATAAACCGGTTAATTATTAAAAGTTTGCACGCTCCGCTCTCGGAAATTTCTGGTCCGATTCGGCCGAGTGACCACTCAAAATGTTCCTCTAGACAAGCTCTATCCAACGGTGGGATCAGTCGTGGGACTATTTTGATGAATTCCGGAGATAAAAATACACATACGTCAAATATACCGGGTAATTATTAAAAGTTTGCACGCACCGCGCTCGGAAATTCCTGGTCCGATTCGGCCGTGTAACCACTCAAAATGTTCCTCCAGACAAGCTCTATCCAACGGTGCGATCAGTCATGGGACTATTTTGATGAATTCCTGAGAGAAAAATCCACATACCTCAAATAAATAGGATAATTATTAAAAGTTTGCACGCTCCGCGCTCGGAAATTCCCGGTCCGATTCGGCCGAGTGACCACTCAAAATGTTCCTCTAGACAAGCTCTATCTAACGGTGGGATCAGTCGTGGGACTATTTTGATGAATTCCTGAGAGAAAACTTCAAATACCTCAAATAAACCGGTTAAATATTAAAAGTTTGCACGCTCCGCGCTCGGAAATTCCTGGTCGGATTCGGCCGAGTGACCACTCAAAATGTTCCTCTAGACAAGCTCTATCCAACGGTGCGATCAGTCGTGGGACTATTTTGATGAATTCCTGAGAAAAAAATCCACATACCTCAAATAAACCGGTTAATTATTAAAAGTTTGCACGCTCCGCGCTCGGAAATTCCTGGTCGGATTCGGCCGAGTGACCACTCAAAATGTTCCTCTAGACAAGCTCTATCCAACGGTGCGATCAGTCGTGGGACTATTTTGATGAATTCCTGAGAAAAAAATCCACATACCTCAAATAAACCGGTTAATTATTAAAAGTTTGCACGCTCCGCGCTCGGAAATTCCTGGTCCGATTCGGCCGTGTGAACACTAAAAATGTTCCTCTAGACAAGCTCTATCCAACGGTGGGATCAGTCGTGGGACTATTTTGATGAATTCCTGAGAGAAAAATCCACATACCTCACATAAACCGGGTAATTATTAAAAGTTTGCACGCTCCGCGCTCGGTAATTCCTGGTCCGATTCGGCCGTGTGACCACTCAAAATGTTCCTCTAGACAAGCTCTATCCAACGGTGGGATCAGTCGTGGGACTATTTTGATGAATTCCTGAGAGAAAAATCCACATACCTCACATAAACCGGTTAATTATTAAAAGTTTGCACGCTCCGCGCTCGGAAATTCCTGGTCCGATTCGGCCGTGTGACCACTAAAAATGTTCCTCTAGACAAGCTCTATCCAACGGTGCGATCAGTCGTGGGACTATTTTGATGAATTCCTGAGAGAAAAATCCACATACCTCAAATAAACAGGATAATTATTAAAAGTTTGCACGCTCCGCGCTCGGAAATTCCCGGTCCGATTCGGCCGAGTGACCACTCAAAATGTTCCTCTAGACAAGCTCTATCTAACGGTGGGATCAGTCGTGGGACTATTTTGATGAATTCCTGAGAGAAAAATCCACATACCTCAAAGAAACCGGTTAATTATTAAAAGTTTGCACGCTCCGCGCTCGGAAATTCCCGGTCCGATTCGGCCGAGTGACCACTCAAAATGTTCCTCTAGACAAGCTCTATGTAACGGTGGGATCAGTCGTGGGACTATTTTGATGAATTCCTGAGAAAAAAATCCACATACCTGAAATAAACCGGTTAATTATTAAAAGTTTGCACGCACCGCGCTCGGAAATTCCTGGTCCGATTCGGCCGTGTAACCACTCAAAATGTTCCTCCAGACAAGCTCTATCCAACGGTGCGATCAGTCGTGGGACTATTTTGATGAATTCCTGAGAGAAAAATCCACATACCTCAAATAAACAGGATAATTATTAAAAGTTTGCACGCTCCGCGCTCGGAAATTCCCGGTCCGATTCGGCCGAGTGACCACTCAAAATGTTCCTCTAGACAAGCTCTATCTAACGGTGGGATCAGTCGTGGGACTATTTTGATGAATTCCTGAGAGAAAACTTCAAATACCTCAAATAAACCGGTTAAATATTAAAAGTTTGCACGCTCCGCGCTCGGAAATTCCTGGTCGGATTCGGCCGAGTGACCACTCAAAATGTTCCTCTAGACAAGCTCTATCCAACGGTGGGATCAGTCGTGGGACTATTTTGATGAATTCCTGAGAGAAAAATCCACATACCTCACATAAACCGGGTAATTATTAAAAGTTTGCACGCTCCGCGCTCGGAAATTCCTGGTCCGATTCGGCCGTGTGACCACTAAAAATGTTCCTCTAGACAAGCTCTATCGAAGGGTGGGATCAGTCGTGGGACTATTTTGATGAATTCCGGAGATAAAAATACACATACGTCAAATATACCGGGTAATTATTAAAAGTTTGCACGCACCGCGCTCGGAAATTCCCGGTACGATTCGGCCGTGTGATCACTCAAAATGTTCCCTTAGACAAGCTCTATCCAACGGTGCGATCAGTCGTGGGACTATTTTGATGAATTCCTGAGAGAAAACTTCAAATACCTCAAATAAACCGGTTAAATATTAAAAGTTTGCACGCTCCGCGCTCGGAAATTCCTGGTCGGATTCGGCCGAGTGGCCACTCAAAATGTTCCTCTAGACAAGCTCTATCCAACGGTGGGATCAGACGTGGGACTATTTTGATGAATTCCTGAGAGAAAAATCCACATACGTCAAATATACCGGGTAATTATTAAAAGTTTGCACGCACCGCGCTCGGAAATTCCTGGTCCGATTCGGCCGTGTAACCACTCAAAATGTTCCTCCAGACAAGCTCTATCCAACGGTGGGATCAGTCGTGGGACTATTTTGATGAATTCCTGAGAAAAAAATCCACATACCTGAAATAAACCGGTTAATTATTAAAAGTTTGCACGCTCCGCTCTCGGAAATTTCTGGTCCGATTCGGCCGAGTGACCACTCAAAATGTTCCTCTAGACAAGCTCTATCCAACGGTGGGATCAGTCGTGGGACTATTTTGATGAATTCCGGAGATAAAAATACACATACGTCAAATATACCGGGTAATTATTAAAAGTTTGCACGCACCGCGCTCGGAAATTCCTGGTCCGATTCGGCCGTGTAACCACTCAAAATGTTCCTCCAGACAAGCTCTATCCAACGGTGCGATCAGTCATGGGACTATTTTGATGAATTCCTGAGAGAAAAATCCACATACCTCAAATAAACAGGATAATTATTAAAAGTTTGCACGCTCCGCGCTCGGAAATTCCCGGTCCGATTCGGCCGAGTGACCACTCAAAATGTTCCTCTAGACAAGCTCTATCTAACGGTGGGATCAGTCGTGGGACTATTTTGATGAATTCCTGAGAGAAAACTTCAAATACCTCAAATAAACCGGTTAAATATTAAAAGTTTGCACGCTCCGCGCTCGGAAATTCCTGGTCGGATTCGGCCGAGTGACCACTCAAAATGTTCCTCTAGACAAGCTCTATCCAACGGTGCGATCAGTCGTGGGACTATTTTGATGAATTCCTGAGAAAAAAATCCACATACCTCAAATAAACCGGTTAATTATTAAAAGTTTGCACGCTCCGCGCTCGGAAATTCCTGGTCGGATTCGGCCGAGTGACCACTCAAAATGTTCCTCTAGACAAGCTCTATCCAACGGTGCGATCAGTCGTGGGACTATTTTGATGAATTCCTGAGAAAAAAATCCACATACCTCAAATAAACCGGTTAATTATTAAAAGTTTGCACGCTCCGCGCTCGGAAATTCCTGGTCCGATTCGGCCGTGTGAACACTAAAAATGTTCCTCTAGACAAGCTCTATCCAACGGTGGGATCAGTCGTGGGACTATTTTGATGAATTCCTGAGAGAAAAATCCACATACCTCACATAAACCGGGTAATTATTAAAAGTTTGCACGCTCCGCGCTCGGTAATTCCTGGTCCGATTCGGCCGTGTGACCACTCAAAATGTTCCTCTAGACAAGCTCTATCCAACGGTGGGATCAGTCGTGGGACTATTTTGATGAATTCCTGAGAGAAAAATCCACATACCTCACATAAACCGGTTAATTATTAAAAGTTTGCACGCTCCGCGCTCGGAAATTCCTGGTCCGATTCGGCCGTGTGACCACTAAAAATGTTCCTCTAGACAAGCTCTAGCGAAGGGTGGGATCAGTCGTGGGACTATTTTGATGAATTCCTGAGATAAAAATACACATACGTCAAATATACCGGTTAATTATTAAAAGTTTGCACGCTCCGCTCTCGGAAATTTCTGGTCCGATTCGGCCGAGTGACCACTCAAAATGTTCCTCTAGACAAGCTCTATCCAACGGTGGGATCAGTCGTGGGACTATTTTGATGAATTCCGGAGATAAAAATACACATACGTCAAATATACCGGGTAATTATTAAAAGTTTGCACGCACCGCGCTCGGAAATTCCTGGTCCGATTCGGCCGTGTAACCACTCAAAATGTTCCTCCAGACAAGCTCTATCCAACGGTGCGATCAGTCGTGGGACTATTTTGATGAATTCCTGAGAGAAAAATCCACATACCTCAAATAAACAGGATAATTATTAAAAGTTTGCACGCTCCGCGCTCGGAAATTCCCGGTCCGATTCGGCCGAGTGACCACTCAAAATGTTCCTCTAGACAAGCTCTATCTAACAGTGGGATCAGTCGTGGGACTATTTTGATGAATTCCTGAGAGAAAAATCCACATACCTCAAATAAACAGGATAATTATTAAAAGTTTGCACGCTCCGCGCTCGGAAATTCCCGGTCCGATTCGGCCGAGTGACCACTCAAAATGTTCCTCTAGACAAGCTCTATCTAACAGTGGGATCAGTCGTGGGACTATTTTGATGAATTCCGGAGATAGAAATACACATACGTCAAATATACCGGGTAATTATCAAAAGTTTGCACGCTCCGCGCTCGGAAATTCCCGGTCCGATTCGGCCGAGTGACCACTCAAAATGTTCCTCTAGACAAGCTCTATCTAACAGTGGGATCAGTCGTGGGACTATTTTGATGAATTCCTGAGAGAAAACTTCACATACCTCAAATAAACCGGTTAAATATTAAAAGTTTGCACGCTCCGCGCTCGGAAATTTCTGGTCCGATTCGGCCGAGTGACCACTCAAAATGTTCCTCTAGACAAGCTCTATCCAACGATGGGATCAGACGTGGGACTATTTTGATGAATTCCTGAGAGAAAAATCCACATACCTCAAATAAACAGGATAATTATTAAAAGTTTGCACGCTCCGCGCTCGGAAATTCCCGGTCCGATTCGGCCGAGTGACCACTCAAAATGTTCCTCTAGACAAGCTCTATCTAACGATGGGATCAGTCGTGGGACTATTTTGATGAATTCCTGAGAAAAAAATCCACATACCTCAAATAAACCGGTTAATTATTAAAAGTTTGCACGCTCCGCGCTCGGAAATTCCTGGTCCGATTCGGCCGTGTGACCACTCAAAATGTTCCTCCAGACAAGCTCTATCCAACGGTGGGATCAGACGTGGGACTATTTTGATGAATTCCTGAGAGAAAAATCCACATACCTCAAATAAACCGGTTAAATATTAAAAGTTTGCACGCTCCGCGCTCGGAAATTCCCGGTCCGATTCGGCCGAGTGACCACTCAAAATGTTCCTCTAGACAAGCTCTATCTAACGATGGGATCAGTCGTGGGACTATTTTGATGAATTCCGGAGATAAAAATACACATACGTGAAATATACCGGGTAATTATCAAAAGTTTGCACGCACCGCGCTCGGAAATTCCTGGTCCGATTCGGCCGTGTAACCACTCAAAATGTTCCTCCAGACAAGCTCTATCCAACGGTGCGATCAGTCGTGGGACTATTTTGATGAATTCCTGAGAGAAAACTTCACATACCTCAAATAAACCGGTTAAATATTAAAAGTTTGCACGCTCCGCGCTCGGAAATTCCCGGTCCGATTCGGCCGAGTGACCACTCAAAATGTTCCTCTAGACAAGCTCTATCTAACAGTGGGATCAGTCGTGGGACTATTTTGATGAATTCCTGAGAGAAAAATCCACATACCTCAAATAAACAGGATAATTATTAAAAGTTTGCACGCTCCGCGCTCGGAAATTCCCGGTCCGATTCGGCCGAGTGACCACTCAAAATGTTCCTCTAGACAAGCTCTATCTAACAGTGGGATCAGTCGTGGGACTATTTTGATGAATTCCGGAGATAGAAATACACATACGTGAAATATACCGGGTAATTATCAAAAGTTTGCACGCACCGCGCTCGGAAATTCCTGGTCCGATTCGGCCGAGTGACCACTCAAAATGTTCCTCTAGACAAGCTCTATCTAACAGTGGGATCAGTCGTGGGACTATTTTGATGAATTCCTGAGAGAAAAATCCACATACCTCAAATAAACAGGATAATTATTAAAAGTTTGCACGCTCCGCGCTCGGAAATTCCCGGTCCGATTCGGCCGAGTGACCACTCAAAATGTTCCTCTAGACAAGCTCTATCTAACAGTGGGATCAGTCGTGGGACTATTTTGATGAATTCCTGAGAGAAAAATCCACATACCTCAAATAAACAGGATAATTATTAAAAGTTTGCACGCTCCGCGCTCGGAAATTCCCGGTCCGATTCGGCCGAGTGACCACTCAAAATGTTCCTCTAGACAAGCTCTATCTAACAGTGGGATCAGTCGTGGGACTATTTTGATGAATTCCGGAGATAGAAATACACATACGTCAAATATACCGGGTAATTATCAAAAGTTTGCACGCTCCGCGCTCGGAAATTCCCGGTCCGATTCGGCCGAGTGACCACTCAAAATGTTCCTCTAGACAAGCTCTATCTAACAGTGGGATCAGTCGTGGGACTATTTTGATGAATTCCTGAGAGAAAACTTCACATACCTCAAATAAACCGGTTAAATATTAAAAGTTTGCACGCTCCGCGCTCGGAAATTTCTGGTCCGATTCGGCCGAGTGACCACTCAAAATGTTCCTCTAGACAAGCTCTATCCAACGACGGGATCAGACGTGGGACTATTTTGAGTAATTCCTGAGAGAAAAATCCACATACCTCAAATAAACAGGATAATTATTAAAAGTTTGCACGCTCCGCGCTCGGAAATTCCCGGTCCGATTCGGCCGAGTGACCACTCAAAATGTTCCTCTAGACAAGCTCTATCCAACGGTGGGATCAGTCGTGGGACTATTTTGATGAATTCCTGAGAGAAAACTTCACATACCTCAAATAAACCGGTTAAATATTAAAAGTTTGCACGCTCCGCGCTCGGAAATTCCCGGTCCGATTCGGCCGAGTGACCACTCAAAATGTTCCTCTAGACAAGCTCTATCTAACGATGGGATCAGTCGTGGGACTATTTTGATGAATTCCTGAGAAAAAAATCCACATACCTCAAATAAACCGGTTAATTATTAAAAGTTTGCACGCTCCGCGCTCGGAAATTCCTGGTCCGATTCGGCCGTGTGACCACTCAAAATGTTCCTCCAGACAAGCTCTATCCAACGGTGGGATCAGACGTGGGACTATTTTGATGAATTCCTGAGAGAAAAATCCACATACCTCAAATAAACCGGTTAAATATTAAAAGTTTGCACGCTCCGCGCTCGGAAATTCCCGGTCCGATTCGGCCGAGTGACCACTCAAAATGTTCCTCTAGACAAGCTCTATCTAACGATGGGATCAGTCGTGGGACTATTTTGATGAATTCCGGAGATAAAAATACACATACGTGAAATATACCGGGTAATTATCAAAAGTTTGCACGCACCGCGCTCGGAAATTCCTGGTCCGATTCGGCCGTGTAACCACTCAAAATGTTCCTCCAGACAAGCTCTATCCAACGGTGCGATCAGTCGTGGGACTATTTTGATGAATTCCTGAGAGAAAACTTCACATACCTCAAATAAACCGGTTAAATATTAAAAGTTTGCACGCTCCGCGCTCGGAAATTCCCGGTCCGATTCGGCCGAGTGACCACTCAAAATGTTCCTCTAGACAAGCTCTATCTAACAGTGGGATCAGTCGTGGGACTATTTTGATGAATTCCTGAGAGAAAAATACACATACGTGAAATATACCGGGTAATTATCAAAAGTTTGCACGCACCGCGCTCGGAAATTCCTGGTCCGATTCGGCCGAGTGACCACTCAAAATGTTCCTCTAGACAAGCTCTATCTAACAGTGGGATCAGTCGTGGGACTATTTTGATGAATTCCTGAGAGAAAAATCCACATACCTCAAATAAACAGGATAATTATTAAAAGTTTGCACGCTCCGCGCTCGGAAATTCCCGGTCCGATTCGGCCGAGTGACCACTCAAAATGTTCCTCTAGACAAGCTCTATCTAACAGTGGGATCAGTCGTGGGACTATTTTGATGAATTCCTGAGAGAAAAATCCACATACCTCAAATAAACAGGATAATTATTAAAAGTTTGCACGCTCCGCGCTCGGAAATTCCCGGTCCGATTCGGCCGAGTGACCACTCAAAATGTTCCTCTAGACAAGCTCTATCTAACAGTGGGATCAGTCGTGGGACTATTTTGATGAATTCCGGAGATAGAAATACACATACGTCAAATATACCGGGTAATTATCAAAAGTTTGCACGCTCCGCGCTCGGAAATTCCCGGTCCGATTCGGCCGAGTGACCACTCAAAATGTTCCTCTAGACAAGCTCTATCTAACAGTGGGATCAGTCGTGGGACTATTTTGATGAATTCCTGAGAGAAAACTTCACATACCTCAAATAAACCGGTTAAATATTAAAAGTTTGCACGCTCCGCGCTCGGAAATTTCTGGTCCGATTCGGCCGAGTGACCACTCAAAATGTTCCTCTAGACAAGCTCTATCCAACGATGGGATCAGACGTGGGACTATTTTGAGTAATTCCTGAGAGAAAAATCCACATACCTCAAATAAACAGGATAATTATTAAAAGTTTGCACGCTCCGCGCTCGGAAATTCCCGGTCCGATTCGGCCGAGTGACCACTCAAAATGTTCCTCTAGACAAGCTCTATCTAACGATGGGATCAGTCGTGGGACTATTTTGATGAATTCCTGAGAAAAAAATCCACATACCTCAAATAAACCGGTTAATTATTAAAAGTTTGCACGCTCCGCGCTCGGAAATTCCTGGTCCGATTCGGCCGTGTGACCACTCAAAATGTTCCTCCAGACAAGCTCTATCCAACGGTGGGATCAGACGTGGGACTATTTTGATGAATTCCTGAGAGAAAAATCCACATACCTCAAATAAACCGGTTAAATATTAAAAGTTTGCACGCTCCGCGCTCGGAAATTCCCGGTCCGATTCGGCCGAGTGACCACTCAAAATGTTCCTCTAGACAAGCTCTATCTAACGATGGGATCAGTCGTGGGACTATTTTGATGAATTCCGGAGATAAAAATACACATACGTGAAATATACCGGGTAATTATCAAAAGTTTGCACGCACCGCGCTCGGAAATTCCTGGTCCGATTCGGCCGTGTAACCACTCAAAATGTTCCTCCAGACAAGCTCTATCCAACGGTGCGATCAGTCGTGGGACTATTTTGATGAATTCCTGAGAGAAAACTTCACATACCTCAAATAAACCGGTTAAATATTAAAAGTTTGCACGCTCCGCGCTCGGAAATTCCTGGTCCGATTCGGCCGTGTGACCACTCAAAATGTTCCTCCAGACAAGCTCTATCCAACGGTGCGATCAGACGTGGGACTATTTTGATGAATTCCTGAGAGAAAAATCCACATACCTCAAATAAACCGGTTAATTATTAAAAGTTTGCACGCTCCGCGCTCGGAAATTCCTGGTCCGATTCGGCCGTGTGACCACTAAAAATGTTCCTCTAGACAAGCTCTATCGAAGGGTGGGATCAGTCGTGGGACTACTTTGATGAATTCCTGAGAAGAAAATCCACATACCTCAAATAAACAGGATAATTATTAAAAGTTTGCACGCTCCGCGCTCGGAAATTCCCGGTCCGATTCGGCCGAGTGATCACTCAAAATGTTCCTCTAGACAAGCTCTATCTAACAGTGGGATCAGTCGTGGGACTATTTTGATGAATTCCGGAGATAGAAATACACATACGTCAAATATACCGGGTAATTATCAAAAGTTTGCACGCTCCGCGCTCGGAAATTCCCGGTCCGATTCGGCCGAGTGACCACTCAAAATGTTCCTCTAGACAAGCTCTATCTAACAGTGGGATCAGTCGTGGGACTATTTTGATGAATTCCTGAGAGAAAACTTCACATACCTCAAATAAACCGGTTAAATATTAAAAGTTTGCACGCTCCGCGCTCGGAAATTTCTGGTCCGATTCGGCCGAGTGACCACTCAAAATGTTCCTCTAGACAAGCTCTATCCAACGGTGGGATCAGACGTGGGACTATTTTGATGAATTCCTGAGAGAAAAATCCACATACCTCAAATAAACAGGATAATTATTAAAAGTTTGCACGCTCCGCGCTCGGAAATTCCCGGTCCGATTCGGCCGAGTGACCACTCAAAATGTTCCTCTAGACAAGCTCTATCCAACGGTGGGATCAGTCGTGGGACTATTTTGATGAATTCCTGAGAAAAAAATCCACATACCTCAAATAAACCGGTTAATTATTAAAAGTTTGCACGCTCCGCGCTCGGAAATTTCTGGTCCGATTCGGCCGAGTGACCACTCAAAATGTTCCTCTAGACAAGCTCTATCCAACGGTGGGATCAGTCGTGGGACTATTTTGATGAATTCCGGAGATAGAAATACACATACGTCAAATATACCGGGTAATTATCAAAAGTTTGCACGCTCCGCGCTCGGAAATTCCCGGTCCGATTCGGCCGAGTGACCACTCAAAATGTTCCTCTAGACAAGCTCTATCTAACGATGGGATCAGTCGTGGGACTATTTTGATGAATTCCTGAGAGAAAAATCCACATACCTCAAATAAACCGGTTAAATATTAAAAGTTTGCACGCTCCGCGCTCGGAAATTCCCGGTCCGATTCGGCCGAGTGACCACTCAAAATGTTCCTCTAGACAAGCTCTATCTAACGATGGGATCAGTCGTGGGACTATTTTGATGAATTCCGGAGATAAAAATACACATACGTGAAATATACCGGGTAATTATCAAAAGTTTGCACGCACCGCGCTCGGAAATTCCTGGTCCGATTCGGCCGTGTAACCACTCAAAATGTTCCTCCAGACAAGCTCTATCCAACGGTGCGATCAGTCGTGGGACTATTTTGATGAATTCCTGAGAGAAAACTTCACATACCTCAAATAAACCGGTTAAATATTAAAAGTTTGCACGCTCCGCGCTCGGAAATTCCTGGTCCGATTCGGCCGTGTGACCACTAAAAATGTTCCTCTAGACAAGCTCTATCGAAGGGTGGGATCAGTCGTGGGACTACTTTGATGAATTCCTGAGAAGAAAATCCACATACCTCAAATAAACAGGATAATTATTAAAAGTTTGCACGCTCCGCGCTCGGAAATTCCCGGTCCGATTCGGCCGAGTGATCACTCAAAATGTTCCTCTAGACAAGCTCTATCTAACAGTGGGATCAGTCGTGGGACTATTTTGATGAATTCCGGAGATAGAAATACACACACGTCAAATATACCGGGTAATTATCAAAAGTTTGCACGCTCCGCGCTCGGAAATTCCCGGTCCGATTCGGCCGAGTGACCACTCAAAATGTTCCCCTAGACAAGCTCTATCTAACAGTGGGATCAGTCGTGGGACTATTTTGATGAATTCCTGAGAGAAAACTTCACATACCTCAAATAAACCGGTTAAATATTAAAAGTTTGCACGCTCCGCGCTCGGAAATTTCTGGTCCGATTCGGCCGAGTGACCACTCAAAATGTTCCTCTAGACAAGCTCTATCCAACGGTGGGATCAGACGTGGGACTATTTTGATGAATTCCTGAGAGAAAAATCCACATACCTCAAATAAACAGGATAATTATTAAAAGTTTGCACGCTCCGCGCTCGGAAATTCCCGGTCCGATTCGGCCGAGTGACCACTCAAAATGTTCCTCTAGACAAGCTCTATCCAACGGTGGGATCAGTCGTGGGACTATTTTGATGAATTCCTGAGAAAAAAATCCACATACCTCAAATAAACCGGTTAATTATTAAAAGTTTGCACGCTCCGCGCTCGGAAATTTCTGGTCCGATTCGGCCGAGTGACCACTCAAAATGTTCCTCTAGACAAGCTCTATCCAACGGTGGGATCAGTCGTGGGACTATTTTGATGAATTCCGGAGATAGAAATACACATACGTCAAATATACCGGGTAATTATCAAAAGTTTGCACGCTCCGCGCTCGGAAATTCCCGGTCCGATTCGGCCGAGTGACCACTCAAAATGTTCCTCTAGACAAGCTCTATCTAACGGTGGGATCAGTCGTGGGACTATTTTGATGAATTCCTGAGAAAAAAATCCACATACCTCAAATAAACCGGTTAATTATTAAAAGTTTGCACGCTCCGCGCTCGGAAATTCCTGGTCCGATTCGGCCGAGTGACCACTCAAAATGTTCCTCTAGACAAGCTCTATCCAACGGTGGAATCAGTCGTGGGACTATTTTGATGAATTCCGGAGATAAAAATACACATACGTCAAATATACCGGGTAATTATTAAAAGTTTGCACGCACGGCGCTCGGAAATTCCTGGTCCGATTCGGCCGTGTAACCACTCAAAATGTTCCTCCAGACAAGCTCTATCCAACGGTGCGATCAGTCGTGGGACTATTTTGATGAATTCCTGAGAGAAAAATCCACATACCTCAAATAAACAGGATAATTATTAAAAGTTTGCACGCTCCGCGCTCGGAAATTCCCGGTCCGATTCGGCCGAGTGACCACTCAAAATGTTCCTCTAGACAAGCTCTATCTAACGGTGGGATCAGTCGTGGGACTATTTTGATGAATTCCTGAGAGAAAACTTCAAATACCTCAAATAAACCGGTTAAATATTAAAAGTTTGCACGCTCCGCGCTCGGAAATTCCTGGTCGGATTCGGCCGAGTGACCACTCAAAATGTTCCTCTAGACAAGCTCTATCCAACGGTGGGATCAGTCGTGGGACTATTTTGATGAATTCCTGAGAGAAAAATCCACATACCTCACATAAACCGGGTAATTATTAAAAGTTTGCACGCTCCGCGCTCGGTAATTCCTGGTCCGATTCGGCCGTGTGACCACTCAAAATGTTCCTCTAGACAAGCTCTATCCAACGGTGGGATCAGTCGTGGGACTATTTTGATGAATTCCTGAGAGAAAAATCCACATACCTCACATAAACCGGTTAATTATTAAAAGTTTGCACGCTCCGCGCTCGGAAATTCCTGGTCCGATTCGGCCGTGTGACCACTAAAAATGTTCCTCTAGACAAGCTCTATCGAAGGGTGGGATCAGTCGTGGGACTATTTTGATGAATTCCGGAGATAAAAATACACATACGTCAAATATACCGGGTAATTATTAAAAGTTTGCACGCACCGCGCTCGGAAATTCCCGGTACGATTCGGCCGTGTGATCACTCAAAATGTTCCCTTAGACAAGCTCTATCCAACGGTGCGATCAGTCGTGGGACTATTTTGATGAATTCCTGAGAGAAAACTTCAAATACCTCAAATAAACCGGTTAAATATTAAAAGTTTGCACGCTCCGCGCTCGGAAATTCCTGGTCGGATTCGGGCGAGTGGCCACTCAAAATGTTCCTCTAGACAAGCTCTATCCAACGGTGGGATCAGACGTGGGACTATTTTGATGAATTCCTGAGAGAAAAATCCACATACGTCAAATATACCGGGTAATTATTAAAAGTTTGCACGCACCGCGCTCGGAAATTCCTGGTCCGATTCGGCCGTGTAACCACTCAAAATGTTCCTCCAGACAAGCTCTATCCAACGGTGCGATCAGTCATGGGACTATTTTGATGAATTCCAGAGAGAAAAATCCACATACCTCAAATAAACAGGATAATTATTAAAAGTTTGCACGCTCCGCGCTCGGAAATTCCCGGTCCGATTCGGCCGAGTGACCACTCAAAATGTTCCTCTAGACAAGCTCTATCTAACGGTGGGATCAGTCGTGGGACTATTTTGATGAATTCCTGAGAGAAAACTTCAAATACCTCAAATAAACCGGTTAAATATTAAAAGTTTGCACGCTCCGCGCTCGGAAATTTCTGGTCGAATTCGGCCGTGTGACCACTCAAAATGTTCCTTCAGACAAGCTCTATCCAACGGTGCGATCAGTTGTGGGACTATTTTGATGAATTCCTGAGAGAAAAATCCACATACCTCAAATAAACCGGTTAATTATTCAAAGTTTGCACGCTCCGCGCTCGGAAATTTCTGGTCCGAATCGGCCGTGTGACCACTCAAAATGTTCCTCTAGACAAGCTCTATCCAACGGTGGGATCAGTCGTGGGACTATTTTGATGAATTCCTGAGAAAAAAATCCACATACCTCAAATAAACCGGTTAATTATTAAAGATTTGCACGCTCCGCGCTCGGAAATTCCCGGTCCGATTCGGCCGTGTGATCACTCAAAATGTTCCCTTAGACAAGCACTATCCAACGGTGGGATCAGTCGTGGTACTATTTTGATGAATTCCTGAGAGAAAACTACACATACCTCAAATAAACCGGTTAAATATTAAAAGTTTGCACGCTCCGCGCTCGGAAATTTCTGGTCCGATTCGGCCGAGTGACCACTCAAAATGTTCCTCTAGACAAGCTCTATCCAACGGTGTGATCAATCGTGGGACTATTTTGATGAATTCCTGAGAGAAAAATCCACATACCTCAAATAAACCGGGTAATTATTAAAAGTTTGCAAGCTCCGCGCTCGGAAATCTCTGGTCCGATTCGCCCGAGTGACCACTCAAAATGTTCCTTTAGACAAGCTCTATCCAACGGAGTGATTAGTCGTGGGACTATTTTGATGAATTCCGGAGATAGAAATAGACATACGTCAAATATACCGGATAATTATTAAAAGTTTGCACCCTCCGCGCTCGGAGATTCCTGGTCCGATTCGGCCGTGTGACCACTCAAAATGTTCCTTTAGACAAGCTCTATCCAACGGTGGGATCAGTCGTGGGACTATTTTGATGAATTCCTGAGAAAAAAATCCACATACCTCAAATAAACCGGTTAATTATTAAAGGTTTGCACGCTCCGCGCTCGGAAATTCCCGGTACGATTCGGCCGTGTGATCACTCAAAATGTTCCCTTAGACAAGCTCTATCCAACGGTGGGATCAGTCGTGGTACTATTTTGATGAATTCCTGAGAGAAAACTACACATACCTCAAATAAACCGGTTAAATATTAAAAGTTTGCACGCTCCGCGCTCGGAAATTTCTGGTCCGAATCGGCCGTGTGACCACTCAAAATGTTCCTCTAGACAAGCTCTATCCAACGGTGGGATCAGTCGTGGGACTATTTTGATGAATTCCTGAGAAAAAAATCCACATACCTCAAATAAACCGGTTAATTATTAAAGATTTGCACGCTCCGCGCTCGGAAATTCCCGGTCCGATTCGGCCGTGTGATCACTCAAAATGTTCCCTTAGACAAGCACTATCCAACGGTGGGATCAGTCGTGGTACTATTTTGATGAATTCCTGAGAGAAAACTACACATACCTCAAATAAACCGGTTAAATATTAAAAGTTTGCACGCTCCGCGCTCGGAAATTTCTGGTCCGATTCGGCCGAGTGACCACTCAAAATGTTCCTCTAGACAAGCTCTATCCAACGGTGTGATCAATCGTGGGACTATTTTGATGAATTCCTGAGAGAAAAATCCACATACCTCAAATAAACCGGGTAATTATTAAAAGTTTGCAAGCTCCGCGCTCGGAAATCTCTGGTCCGATTCGCCCGAGTGACCACTCAAAATGTTCCTTTAGACAAGCTCTATCCAACGGAGTGATTAGTCGTGGGACTATTTTGATGAATTCCGGAGATAGAAATAGACATACGTCAAATATACCGGATAATTATTAAAAGTTTGCACCCTCCGCGCTCGGAGATTCCTGGTCCGATTCGGCCGTGTGACCACTCAAAATGTTCCTTTAGACAAGCTCTATCCAACGGTGGGATCAGTCGTGGGACTATTTTGATGAATTCCTGAGAAAAAAATCCACATACCTCAAATAAACTGGTTAATTATTAAAGGTTTGCACGCTCCGCGCTCGGAAATTCCCGGTACGATTCGGCCGTGTGATCACTCAAAATGTTCCCTTAGACAAGCTCTATCCAACGGTGGGATCAGTCGTGGTACTATTTTGATGAATTCCTGAGAGAAAACTACACATACCTCAAATAAACCGGTTAAATATTAAAAGTTTGCACGCTCCGCGCTCGGAAATTTCTGGTCCGATTCGGCCGAGTGACCACTCAAAATGTTCCTCTAGACAAGCTCTATCCAACGGTGGGATCAGACGTGGGACTATTTTGATGAATTCCTGAGAAAAAAATCCACATACCTCAAATAAACAGGGTAATTATTAAAAGTTTGCACGCTCCGCGCTCGGAAATTCCCGGTCCGATTCGGCCGTGTGATCACTCAAAATGTTCCCTTAGACAAGCTCTATCCAACGGTGTGATCAATCGTGGGACTATTTTGATGAATTCCTGAGAAAAAAATCCACATACCTCAAATAAACCGGTTAATTATTAAAAGTTTGCACGCTCCGCGCTCGGAAATTTCTGGTCCGATTCGGCCGAGTGACCACTCAAAATGTTCCTCTAGACAAGCTCTATCCAACGGTGGGATCAGTCGTGGGACTATTTTGATGAATTCCGGAGATAAAAATACAATACGTCAAATATACCGGGTAATTATTAAAAGTTTGCACGCACCGCGCTCGGAAATTCCCGGTACGATTCGGCCGTGTGATCACTCAAAATGTTCCCTTAGACAAGCTCTATCTAACGGTGGGATCAGTTGTGGGACTATTTTGATGAATTCCTGAGAGAAAAATCCACATACCTCAAATAAACCGGTTAATTATTAAAAGTTTGCACGCTCCGCGCTCGGAAATTCCTGGTCCGATTCGGCCGAGTGACCACTCAAAATGTTCCTCTAGACAAGCTCTATCCAACGGTGGGATCAGTCGTGGGACTATTTTGATGAATTCCTGAGAGAAAAATCCACATACCTCAAATAAACCGGTTAATTATTAAAAGTTTGCACGCTCCGCGCTCGGAAATTCCTGGTCCGATTCGGCCGTGTGACCACTCAAAATGTTCCTCCAGACAAGCTCTATCCAACGGTGGGATCAGACGTGGGACTATTTTGATGAATTCCTGAGAGAAAAATCCACATACCTCAAATAAACCGGTTAATTATTAAAAGTTTGCACGCTCCGCTCTCGGAAATTTCTGGTCCGATTCGGCCGAGAGACCACTCAAAATGTTCCTCTAGACAAGATCTATCCAACGGTGTGATCAATCGTGGGACTATTTTGATGAATTCCTGAGAGAAAACTTCACATACCTCAAATAAACCGGTTAAATATTAAAAGTTTGCACGCTCCGCGCTCGGAAATTCCCGGTCCGATTCGGCCGAGTGACCACTCAAAATGTTCCTCTAGACAAGCTCTATCTAACGATGGGATCAGTCGTGGGACTATTTTGATGAATTCCGGAGATAAAAATACACATACGTGAAATATACCGGGTAATTATCAAAAGTTTGCACGCACCGCGCTCGGAAATTCCTGGTCCGATTCGGCCGTGTAACCACTCAAAATGTTCCTCCAGACAAGCTCTATCCAACGGTGCGATCAGACGTGGGACTATTTTGATGAATTCCTGAGAGAAAAATCCACATACCTCAAATAAACCGGTTAATTATTAAAAGTTTGCACGCTCCGCGCTCGGAAATTCCTGGTCCGATTCGGCCGTGTGACCACTAAAAATGTTCCTCTAGACAAGCTCTATCGAAGGGTGGGATCAGTCGTGGGACTACTTTGATGAATTCCTGAGAAGAAAATCCACATACCTCAAATAAACCGGTTAATTATTAAAAGTTTGCACGCTCCGCGCTCGGAAATTCCTGGTCCGATTCGGCCGTGTGACCACTCAAAATGTTCCTCCAGACAAGCTCTATCCAACGGTGCGATCAGACGTGGGACTATTTTGATGAATTCCTGAGAGAAAAATCCACATACCTCAAATAAACCGGTTAATTATTAAAAGTTTGCACGCTCCGCGCTCGGAAATTCCTGGTCCGATTCGGCCGTGTGACCACTAAAAATGTTCCTCTAGACAAGCTCTATCGAAGGGTGGGATCAGTCGTGGGACTACTTTGATGAATTCCTGAGAAGAAAATCCACATACCTCAAATAAACAGGATAATTATTAAAAGTTTGCACGCTCCGCGCTCGGAAATTCCCGGTCCGATTCGGCCGAGTGATCACTCAAAATGTTCCTCTAGACAAGCTCTATCTAACAGTGGGATCAGTCGTGGGACTATTTTGATGAATTCCGGAGATAGAAATACACATACGTCAAATATACCGGGTAATTATCAAAAGTTTGCACGCTCCGCGCTCGGAAATTCCCGGTCCGATTCGGCCGAGTGACCACTCAAAATGTTCCTCTAGACAAGCTCTATCTAACAGTGGGATCAGTCGTGGGACTATTTTGATGAATTCCTGAGAGAAAACTTCACATACCTCAAATAAACCGGTTAAATATTAAAAGTTTGCACGCTCCGCGCTCGGAAATTCCTGGTCCGATTCGGCCGAGTGACCACTCAAAATGTTCCTCTAGACAAGCTCTATCCAACGGTGGGATCAGTCGTGGGACTATTTTGATGAATTCCTGAGAGAAAACTACACATACCTCAAATAAACCGGTTAAATATTAAAAGTTTGCACGCTCCGCGCTCGGAAATTTCTGGTCGGATTCGGCCGTGTGACCACTCAAAATGTTCCTTCAGACAAGCTCTATCCAACGGTGCGATCAGTTGTGGGACTATTTTGATGAATTCCTGAGAGAAAAATCCACATACCTCAAATAAACCGGTTAATTATTCAAAGTTTGCACGCTCCGCGCTCGGAAATTTCTGGTCCGAATCGGCCGTGTGACCACTCAAAATGTTCCTCTAGACAAGCTCTATCCAACGGTGGGATCAGACGTGGGACTATTTTGATGAATTCCTGAGAAAAAAATCCACATACCTCAAATAAACAGGGTAATTATTAAAAGTTTGCACGCTCCGCGCTCGGAAATTCCTGGTCCGATTCGGCCGTGTGACCACTCAAAATGTTCCTCTAGACAAGCTCTATCCAACGGTGGGATCAGTCGTGGGACTATTTTGATGAATTCCTGAGAAAAAAATCCACATACCTCAAATAAACCGGTTAATTATTAAAGATTTGCACGCTCCGCGCTCGGAAATTCCCGGTCCGATTCGGCCGTGTGATCACTCAAAATGTTCCCTTAGACAAGCACTATCCAACGGTGCGATCAGTCGTGGGACTATTTTGATGAATTCCTGAGAAAAAAATCCACATACCTCAAATAAACCGGTTAATTATTAAAGGTTTGCACGCTCCGCGCTCGGAAATTCCCGGTCCGATTCGGCCGAGTGACCACTCAAAATGTTCCTTTAGACAAGCTCTATCCAACGGAGCGATTAGTCGTGGGACTATTTTGATGAATTCCGGAGATAGAAATAGACATACGTCAAATATACCGGATAATTATTAAAAGTTTGCACCCTCCGCGCTCGGAGATTCCTGGTCCGATTCGGCCGTGTGACCACTCAAAATGTTCCTTTAGACAAGCTCTATCCAACGGTGGGATCAGTCGTGGGACTATTTTGATGAATTCCTGAGAAAAAAATCCACATACCTCAAATAAACCGGTTAATTATTAAAGGTTTGCACGCTCCGCGCTCGGAAATTCCCGGTCCGATTCGGCCGTGTGATCTCTCAAAATGTTCCCTTAGACAAGCTCTATCCAACGGTGCGATCAGTCGTGGGACTATTTTGATGAATTCCTGAGAGAAAACTACACATACCTCAAATAAACCGGTTAAATATTAAAAGTTTGCACGCTCCGCGCTCGGAAATTCCCGGTCCGATTCGGCCGTGTGATCACTCAAAATGTTCCCTTAGACAAGCTCTATCCAACGGTGGGATCAGACGTGGGACTATTTTGATGAATTCCTGAGAAAAAAATCCACATACCTCAAATAAACAGGGTAATTATTAAAAGTTTGCACGCTCCGCGCTCGGAAATTTCTGGTCCGATTCGGCCGTGTGACCACTCAAAATGTTCCTCTATACAAGCTCTATCCAACGGTGCGATCAGTCGTGGGACTATTTTGATGAATTCCTGAGAGAAAAATTCACATACCTGAAATAAACCAGTTAATTATTAAAAGTTTGCACGCTCCGCGCTCGGAAATCTCTGGTCCGATTCGCCCGAGTGACCACTCAAAATGTTCCTTTAGACAAGCTCTATCCAACGGAGCGATCAGTCGTGGGACTATTTTGATGAATTCCTGAGAGAAAAATTCACATACCTGAAATAAACCAGTTAATTATTAAAAGTTTGCACGCTCCGCGCTCGGAAATTTCTGGTCCGATTCGGCCGAGTGACCACTCAAAATGTTCCTCTAGACAAGCTCTATCCAACGGTGCGATCAGTGGTGGGTCTATTTTGATGAATTCCTGAGAAAAAAATCCACATACCTCAAATAAATCGGTTAATTATTAAAGGTTTGCACGCTCCGCGCTCGGAAATTCCTGGTCCGATTCGGCCGTGTGACCACTCAAAATGTTCCTCTAGACAAGCTCTATCCAACGGTGGGATCAGTGGTGGGACTATTTTGATGAATTCCTGAGAGAAAAATCCACATACCTCAAATAAACAGGATAATTATTAAAAGTTTGCACGCTCCGCGCTCGGATATTCCCGGTCCGAATCGGCCGAGTGACCACTCAAAATGTTCCTCTAGACAAGCTCTATCCAACGGTGGTATCAGACGTGGGACTATTTTGATGAATTCCTGAGAGAAAAATCCACATACCTCAAATAAACAGGATAATTATTAAAAGTTTGCACGCTCCGCGCTCGGAAATTCCCGGTCCGATTCGGCCTAGTGACCACTCAAAATGTTCCTCTAGACAAGCTCTATCTAACGGTGGGATCAGTCGTGGGACTATTTTGATGAATTCCTGAGAAAAAAATCCACATACCTCAAATAAACCGGTTAATTATTAAAAGTTTGCACGCTCCGCGCTCGGAAATTTCTGGTCCGATTCGGCCGAGTGACCACTCAAAATGTTCCTCTAGACAAGCTCTATCCAACGGTGGGATCAGTCGTGGGACTATTTTGATGAATTCCGGAGATAGAAATACACATACATCAAATATACCGGGTAATTATCAAAAGTTTGCACGCTCCGCGCTCGGAAATTCCCGGTCCGATTCGGCCGAGTGACCACTCAAAATGTTCCTCTAGACAAGCTCTATCTAACGATGGGATCAGTCGTGGGACTATTTTGATGAATTCCTGAGAAAAAAATCCACATACCTCAAATAAACCGGTTAATTATTAAAAGTTTGCACGCTCCGCGCTCGGAAATTCCTGGTCCGATTCGGCCGAGTGACCACTCAAAATGTTCCTCTAGACAAGCTCTATCCAACGGTGGGATCAGTCGTGGGACTATTTTGATGAATTCCTGAGAGAAAAATCCACATACCTCAAATAAACCGGTTAATTATTAAAAGTTTGCACGCTCCGCGCTCGGAAATTCCTGGTCCGATTCGGCCGTGTGACCACTCAAAATGTTCCTCCAGACAAGCTCTATCCAACGGTGGGATCAGACGTGGGACTATTTTGATGAATTCCTGAGAGAAAACTACACATACCTCAAATAAACCGGTTAAATATTAAAAGTTTGCACGCTCCGCGCTCGGAAATTTCTGGTCCGATTCGGCCGAGTGACCACTCAAAATGTTCCTCTAGACAAGCTCTATCCAACGGTGGGATCAGACGTGGGACTATTTTGATGAATTCCTGAGAAAAAAATCCACATACCTCAAATAAACAGGGTAATTATTAAAAGTTTGCACGCTCCGCGCTCGGAAATTCCCGGTCCGATTCGGCCGTGTGATCACTCAAAATGTTCCCTTAGACAAGCTCTATCCAACGGTGTGATCAATCGTGGGACTATTTTGATGAATTCCTGAGAGAAAAATCCACATACCTCAAATAAACCGGGTAATTATTAAAAGTTTGCAAGCTCCGCGCTCGGAAATCTCTGGTCCGATTCGCCCGAGTGACCACTCAAAATGTTCCTTTAGACAAGCTCTATCCAACGGAGCGATTAGTCGTGGGACTATTTTGATGAATTCCGGAGATAGAAATAGACATACGTCAAATATACCGGATAATTATTAAAAGTTTGCACCCTCCGCGCTCGGAGATTCCTGGTCCGATTCGGCCGTGTGACCACTCAAAATGTTCCTTTAGACAAGCTCTATCCAACGGTGGGATCAGTCGTGGGACTATTTTGATGAATTCCTGAGAAAAAAATCCACATACCTCAAATAAACCGGTTAATTATTAAAGGTTTGCACGCTCCGCGCTCGGAAATTCCCGGTCCGATTCGGCCGTGTGATCTCTCAAAATGTTCCCTTAGACAAGCTCTATCCAACGGTGCGATCAGTCGTGGGACTATTTTGATGAATTCCTGAGAGAAAACTACACATACCTCAAATAAACCGGTTAAATATTAAAAGTTTGCACGCTCCGCGCTCGGAAATTCCCGGTCCGATTCGGCCGTGTGATCACTCAAAATGTTCCCTTAGACAAGCTCTATCCAACGGTGGGATCAGACGTGGGACTATTTTGATGAATTCCTGAGAAAAAAATCCACATACCTCAAATAAACAGGGTAATTATTAAAAGTTTGCACGCTCCGCGCTCGGAAATTTCTGGTCCGATTCGGCCGTGTGACCACTCAAAATGTTCCTTTAGACAAGCTCTATCCAACGGAGCGATCAGTCGTGGGACTATTTTGATGAATTCCTGAGAGAAAAATTCACATACCTGAAATAAACCAGTTAATTATTAAAAGTTTGCACGCTCCGCGCTCGGAAATTTCTGGTCCGATTCGGCCGAGTGACCACTCAAAATGTTCCTCTAGACAAGCTCTATCCAACGGTGCGATCAGTGGTGGGACTATTTTGATGAATTCCGGAGATAGAAATACACATACATCAAATATACCGGGTAATTATCAAAAGTTTGCACGCTCCGCGCTCGGAAATTCCCGGTCCGATTCGGCCGAGTGACCACTCAAAATGTTCCTCTAGACAAGCTCTATCTAACGATGGGATCAGTCGTGGGACTATTTTGATGAATTCCTGAGAAAAAAATCCACATACCTCAAATAAACCGGTTAATTATTAAAAGTTTGCACGCTCCGCGCTCGGAAATTCCTGGTCCGATTCGGCCGAGTGACCACTCAAAATGTTCCTCTAGACAAGCTCTATCCAACGGTGGGATCAGTCGTGGGACTATTTTGATGAATTCCTGAGAGAAAAATCCACATACCTCAAATAAACCGGTTAATTATTAAAAGTTTGCACGCTCCGCGCTCGGAAATTCCTGGTCCGATTCGGCCGTGTGACCACTCAAAATGTTCCTCCAGACAAGCTCTATCCAACGGTGGGATCAGACGTGGGACTATTTTGATGAATTCCTGAGAGAAAACTTCACATACCTCAAATAAACCGGTTAAATATTAAAAGTTTGCACGCTCCGCGCTCGGAAATTCCCGGTCCGATTCGGCCGAGTGACCACTCAAAATGTTCCTCTAGACAAGCTCTATCTAACGATGGGATCAGTCGTGGGACAATTTTGATGAATTCCTGAGAAAAAAATCCACATACCTCAAATAAACAGGTTAATTATTAAAAGTTTGCACGCTCCGCGCTCGGAAATTCCTGGTCCGATTCGGCCGTGTGACCACTCAAAATGTTCCTCCAGACAAGCTCTATCCAACGGTGGGATCAGACGTGGGACTATTTTGATGAATTCCTGAGAGAAAACTTCACATACCTCAAATAAACCGGTTAAATATTAAAAGTTTGCACGCTCCGCGCTCGGAAATTCCCGGTCCGATTCGGCCGAGTGACCACTCAAAATGTTCCTCTAGACAAGCTCTATCTAACGATGGGATCAGTCGTGGGACAATTTTGATGAATTCCTGAGAAAAAAATCCACATACCTCAAATAAACAGGTTAATTATTAAAAGTTTGCACGCTCCGCGCTCGGAAATTCCTGGTCCGATTCGGCCGTGTGACCACTCAAAATGTTCCTCCAGACAAGCTCTATCCAACGGTGGGATCAGACGTGGGACTATTTTGATGAATTCCTGAGAGAAAAATCCACATACCTCAAATAAACCGGTTAATTATTAAAAGTTTGCACGCTCCGCGCTCGGAAATTCCTGGTCCGATTCGGCCGTGTGACCACTCAAAATGTTCCTCTAGACAAGCTCTATCGAAGGGTGGGATCAGTCGTGGGACTATTTTGATGAATTCCTGAGAAGAAAATCCACATACCTCAAATAAACCGGTTAATTATTAAAAGTTTGCACGCTCCGCGCTCGGAAATTTCTGGTCCGATTCGGCCGTGTGACCACTCAAAATGTTCCTCTAGACAAGCTCTATCCAACGGTGGGATCAGTGGTGGGACCATTTTGATGAATTCCTGAGAAAAAAATCCACATACCTCAAATAAACCGGTTAATTATTAAAGGTTTGCACGCTCCGCGCTCGGAAATTCCTGGTCCGATTCGGCCGTGTGACCACTCAAAATGTTCCTCTAGACAAGCTCTATCCAACGGTGGGATCAGACGTGGGACTATTTTGATGAATTCCTGAGAGAAAAATCCACATACCTCAAATAAACAGGATAATTATTAAAAGTTTGCACGCTCCGCGCTCGGAAATTTCTGGTCCGATTCGGCCGAGTGACCACTCAAAATGTTCCTCTAGACAAGCTCTATCCAACGGTGGGATCAGTCGTGGGACTATTTTGATGAATTCCGGAGATAGAAATACACATACATCAAATATACCGGGTAATTATCAAAAGTTTGCACGCTCCGCGCTCGGAAATTCCTGGTCCGATTCGGCCGTGTGACCACTCAAAATGTTCCTCTAGACAAGCTCTATCTAACGGTGGGATCAGTCGTGGGACTATTTTGATGAATTCCTGAGAAAAAAATCCACATACCTCAAATAAACCGGTTAATTATTAAAAGTTTGCACGCTCCGCGCTCGGAAATTTCTGGTCCGATTCGGCCGAGTGACCACTCAAAATGTTCCTCTAGACAAGCTCTATCCAACGGTGGGATCAGTCGTGGGACTATTTTGATGAATTCCGGAGATAGAAATACACATACATCAAATATACCGGGTAATTATCAAAAGTTTGCACGCTCCGCGCTCGGAAATTCCCGGTCCGATTCGGCCGAGTGACCACTCAAAATGTTCCTCTAGACAAGCTCTATCTAACGATGGGATCAGTCGTGGGACTATTTTGATGAATTCCTGAGAAAAAAATCCACATACCTCAAATAAACCGGTTAATTATTAAAAGTTTGCACGCTCCGCGCTCGGAAATTCCTGGTCCGATTCGGCCGAGTGACCACTCAAAATGTTCCTCTAGACAAGCTCTATCCAACGGTGGGATCAGTCGTGGGACTATTTTGATGAATTCCTGAGAGAAAAATCCACATACCTCAAATAAACCGGTTAATTATTAAAAGTTTGCACGCTCCGCGCTCGGAAATTCCTGGTCCGATTCGGCCGTGTGACCACTCAAAATGTTCCTCCAGACAAGCTCTATCCAACGGTGGGATCAGACGTGGGACTATTTTGATGAATTCCTGAGAGAAAACTTCACATACCTCAAATAAACCGGTTAAATATTAAAAGTTTGCACGCTCCGCGCTCGGAAATTCCCGGTCCGATTCGGCCGAGTGACCACTCAAAATGTTCCTCTAGACAAGCTCTATCTAACGATGGGATCAGTCGTGGGACAATTTTGATGAATTCCTGAGAAAAAAATCCACATACCTCAAATAAACAGGTTAATTATTAAAAGTTTGCACGCTCCGCGCTCGGAAATTCCTGGTCCGATTCGGCCGTGTGACCACTCAAAATGTTCCTCCAGACAAGCTCTATCCAACGGTGGGATCAGACGTGGGACTATTTTGATGAATTCCGGAGATAGAAATACACATACATCAAATATACCGGGTAATTATCAAAAGTTTGCACGCTCCGCGCTCGGAAATTCCCGGTCCGATTCGGCCGAGTGACCACTCAAAATGTTCCTCTAGACAAGCTCTATCTAACGATGGGATCAGTCGTGGGACTATTTTGATGAATTCCTGAGAAAAAAATCCACATACCTCAAATAAACCGGTTAATTATTAAAAGTTTGCACGCTCCGCGCTCGGAAATTCCTGGTCCGATTCGGCCGAGTGACCACTCAAAATGTTCCTCTAGACAAGCTCTATCCAACGGTGGGATCAGTCGTGGGACTATTTTGATGAATTCCTGAGAGAAAAATCCACATACCTCAAATAAACCGGTTAATTATTAAAAGTTTGCACGCTCCGCGCTCGGAAATTCCTGGTCCGATTCGGCCGTGTGACCACTCAAAATGTTCCTCCAGACAAGCTCTATCCAACGGTGGGATCAGACGTGGGACTATTTTGATGAATTCCTGAGAGAAAACTTCACATACCTCAAATAAACCGGTTAAATATTAAAAGTTTGCACGCTCCGCGCTCGGAAATTCCCGGTCCGATTCGGCCGAGTGACCACTCAAAATGTTCCTCTAGACAAGCTCTATCTAACGATGGGATCAGTCGTGGGACAATTTTGATGAATTCCTGAGAAAAAAATCCACATACCTCAAATAAACAGGTTAATTATTAAAAGTTTGCACGCTCCGCGCTCGGAAATTCCTGGTCCGATTCGGCCGTGTGACCACTCAAAATGTTCCTCCAGACAAGCTCTATCCAACGGTGGGATCAGACGTGGGACTATTTTGATGAATTCCTGAGAGAAAACTTCACATACCTCAAATAAACCGGTTAAATATTAAAAGTTTGCACGCTCCGCGCTCGGAAATTCCCGGTCCGATTCGGCCGAGTGACCACTCAAAATGTTCCTCTAGACAAGCTCTATCTAACGATGGGATCAGTCGTGGGACAATTTTGATGAATTCCTGAGAAAAAAATCCACATACCTCAAATAAACAGGTTAATTATTAAAAGTTTGCACGCTCCGCGCTCGGAAATTCCTGGTCCGATTCGGCCGTGTGACCACTCAAAATGTTCCTCCAGACAAGCTCTATCCAACGGTGGGATCAGACGTGGGACTATTTTGATGAATTCCTGAGAGAAAAATCCACATACCTCAAATAAACCGGTTAATTATTAAAAGATTGCACGCTCCGCGCTCGGAAATTCCTGGTCCGATTCGGCCGTGTGACCACTCAAAATGTTCCTCTAGACAAGCTCTATCGAAGGGTGGGATCAGTCGTGGGACTATTTTGATGAATTCCTGAGAAGAAAATCCACATACCTCAAATAAACCGGTTAATTATTAAAAGTTTGCACGCTCCGCGCTCGGAAATTTCTGGTCCGATTCGGCCGTGTGACCACTCAAAATGTTCCTCTAGACAAGCTCTATCCAACGGTGGGATCAGTGGTGGGACCATTTTGATGAATTCCTGAGAAAAAAATCCACATACCTCAAATAAACCGGTTAATTATTAAAGGTTTGCACGCTCCGCGCTCGGAAATTCCTGGTCCGATTCGGCCGTGTGACCACTCAAAATGTTCCTCTAGACAAGCTCTATCCAACGGTGGGATCAGACGTGGGACTATTTTGATGAATTCCTGAGAGAAAAATCCACATACCTCAAATAAACAGGATAATTATTAAAAGTTTGCACGCTCCGCGCTCGGAAATTTCTGGTCCGATTCGGCCGAGTGACCACTCAAAATGTTCCTCTAGACAAGCTCTATCCAACGGTGGGATCAGTCGTGGGACTATTTTGATGAATTCCGGAGATAGAAATACACATACATCAAATATACCGGGTAATTATCAAAAGTTTGCACGCTCCGCGCTCGGAAATTCCTGGTCCGATTCGGCCGTGTGACCACTCAAAATGTTCCTCTAGACAAGCTCTATCTAACGGTGGGATCAGTCGTGGGACTATTTTGATGAATTCCTGAGAAAAAAATCCACATACCTCAAATAAACCGGTTAATTATTAAAAGTTTGCACGCTCCGCGCTCGGAAATTTCTGGTCCGATTCGGCCGAGTGACCACTCAAAATGTTCCTCTAGACAAGCTCTATCCAACGGTGGGATCAGTCGTGGGACTATTTTGATGAATTCCGGAGATAGAAATACACATACATCAAATATACCGGGTAATTATCAAAAGTTTGCACGCTCCGCGCTCGGAAATTCCCGGTCCGATTCGGCCGAGTGACCACTCAAAATGTTCCTCTAGACAAGCTCTATCTAACGATGGGATCAGTCGTGGGACTATTTTGATGAATTCCTGAGAAAAAAATCCACATACCTCAAATAAACCGGTTAATTATTAAAAGTTTGCACGCTCCGCGCTCGGAAATTCCTGGTCCGATTCGGCCGAGTGACCACTCAAAATGTTCCTCTAGACAAGCTCTATCCAACGGTGGGATCAGTCGTGGGACTATTTTGATGAATTCCTGAGAGAAAAATCCACATACCTCAAATAAACCGGTTAATTATTAAAAGTTTGCACGCTCCGCGCTCGGAAATTCCTGGTCCGATTCGGCCGAGTGACCACTCAAAATGTTCCTCTAGACAAGCTCTATCCAACGGTGGGATCAGTCGTGGGACTATTTTGATGAATTCCTGAGAGAAAAATCCACATACCTCAAATAAACCGGTTAATTATTAAAAGTTTGCACGCTCCGCGCTCGGAAATTCCTGGTCCGATTCGGCCGTGTGACCACTCAAAATGTTCCTCCAGACAAGCTCTATCCAACGGTGGGATCAGACGTGGGACTATTTTGATGAATTCCTGAGAGAAAACTTCACATACCTCAAATAAACCGGTTAAATATTAAAAGTTTGCACGCTCCGCGCTCGGAAATTCCCGGTCCGATTCGGCCGTGTGATCACTCAAAATGTTCCCTTAGACAAGCTCTATCCAACGGTGGGATCAGACGTGGGACTATTTTGATGAATTCCTGAGAAAAAAATCCACATACCTCAAATAAACAGGGTAATTATTAAAAGTTTGCACGCTCCGCGCTCGGAAATTTCTGGTCCGATTCGGCCGTGTGACCACTCAAAATGTTCCTTTAGACAAGCTCTATCCAACGGAGCGATCAGTCGTGGGACTATTTTGATGAATTCCTGAGAGAAAAATTCACATACCTGAAATAAACCAGTTAATTATTAAAAGTTTGCACGCTCCGCGCTCGGAAATTTCTGGTCCGATTCGGCCGAGTGACCACTCAAAATGTTCCTCTAGACAAGCTCTATCCAACGGTGCGATCAGTGGTGGGACTATTTTGATGAATTCCGGAGATAGAAATACACATACATCAAATATACCGGGTAATTATCAAAAGTTTGCACGCTCCGCGCTCGGAAATTCCCGGTCCGATTCGGCCGAGTGACCACTCAAAATGTTCCTCTAGACAAGCTCTATCTAACGATGGGATCAGTCGTGGGACTATTTTGATGAATTCCTGAGAAAAAAATCCACATACCTCAAATAAACCGGTTAATTATTAAAAGTTTGCACGCTCCGCGCTCGGAAATTCCTGGTCCGATTCGGCCGAGTGACCACTCAAAATGTTCCTCTAGACAAGCTCTATCCAACGGTGGGATCAGTCGTGGGACTATTTTGATGAATTCCTGAGAGAAAAATCCACATACCTCAAATAAACCGGTTAATTATTAAAAGTTTGCACGCTCCGCGCTCGGAAATTCCTGGTCCGATTCGGCCGTGTGACCACTCAAAATGTTCCTCCAGACAAGCTCTATCCAACGGTGGGATCAGACGTGGGACTATTTTGATGAATTCCTGAGAGAAAACTTCACATACCTCAAATAAACCGGTTAAATATTAAAAGTTTGCACGCTCCGCGCTCGGAAATTCCCGGTCCGATTCGGCCGAGTGACCACTCAAAATGTTCCTCTAGACAAGCTCTATCTAACGATGGGATCAGTCGTGGGACAATTTTGATGAATTCCTGAGAAAAAAATCCACATACCTCAAATAAACAGGTTAATTATTAAAAGTTTGCACGCTCCGCGCTCGGAAATTCCTGGTCCGATTCGGCCGTGTGACCACTCAAAATGTTCCTCCAGACAAGCTCTATCCAACGGTGGGATCAGACGTGGGACTATTTTGATGAATTCCTGAGAGAAAACTTCACATACCTCAAATAAACCGGTTAAATATTAAAAGTTTGCACGCTCCGCGCTCGGAAATTCCCGGTCCGATTCGGCCGAGTGACCACTCAAAATGTTCCTCTAGACAAGCTCTATCTAACGATGGGATCAGTCGTGGGACAATTTTGATGAATTCCTGAGAAAAAAATCCACATACCTCAAATAAACAGGTTAATTATTAAAAGTTTGCACGCTCCGCGCTCGGAAATTCCTGGTCCGATTCGGCCGTGTGACCACTCAAAATGTTCCTCCAGACAAGCTCTATCCAACGGTGGGATCAGACGTGGGACTATTTTGATGAATTCCTGAGAGAAAAATCCACATACCTCAAATAAACCGGTTAATTATTAAAAGTTTGCACGCTCCGCGCTCGGAAATTCCTGGTCCGATTCGGCCGTGTGACCACTCAAAATGTTCCTCTAGACAAGCTCTATCGAAGGGTGGGATCAGTCGTGGGACTATTTTGATGAATTCCTGAGAAGAAAATCCACATACCTCAAATAAACCGGTTAATTATTAAAAGTTTGCACGCTCCGCGCTCGGAAATTTCTGGTCCGATTCGGCCGTGTGACCACTCAAAATGTTCCTCTAGACAAGCTCTATCCAACGGTGGGATCAGTGGTGGGACCATTTTGATGAATTCCTGAGAAAAAAATCCACATACCTCAAATAAACCGGTTAATTATTAAAGGTTTGCACGCTCCGCGCTCGGAAATTCCTGGTCCGATTCGGCCGTGTGACCACTCAAAATGTTCCTCTAGACAAGCTCTATCCAACGGTGGGATCAGACGTGGGACTATTTTGATGAATTCCTGAGAGAAAAATCCACATACCTCAAATAAACAGGATAATTATTAAAAGTTTGCACGCTCCGCGCTCGGAAATTTCTGGTCCGATTCGGCCGAGTGACCACTCAAAATGTTCCTCTAGACAAGCTCTATCCAACGGTGGGATCAGTCGTGGGACTATTTTGATGAATTCCGGAGATAGAAATACACATACATCAAATATACCGGGTAATTATCAAAAGTTTGCACGCTCCGCGCTCGGAAATTCCTGGTCCGATTCGGCCGTGTGACCACTCAAAATGTTCCTCTAGACAAGCTCTATCTAACGGTGGGATCAGTCGTGGGACTATTTTGATGAATTCCTGAGAAAAAAATCCACATACCTCAAATAAACCGGTTAATTATTAAAAGTTTGCACGCTCCGCGCTCGGAAATTTCTGGTCCGATTCGGCCGAGTGACCACTCAAAATGTTCCTCTAGACAAGCTCTATCCAACGGTGGGATCAGTCGTGGGACTATTTTGATGAATTCCGGAGATAGAAATACACATACATCAAATATACCGGGTAATTATCAAAAGTTTGCACGCTCCGCGCTCGGAAATTCCCGGTCCGATTCGGCCGAGTGACCACTCAAAATGTTCCTCTAGACAAGCTCTATCTAACGATGGGATCAGTCGTGGGACTATTTTGATGAATTCCTGAGAAAAAAATCCACATACCTCAAATAAACCGGTTAATTATTAAAAGTTTGCACGCTCCGCGCTCGGAAATTCCTGGTCCGATTCGGCCGAGTGACCACTCAAAATGTTCCTCTAGACAAGCTCTATCCAACGGTGGGATCAGTCGTGGGACTATTTTGATGAATTCCTGAGAGAAAAATCCACATACCTCAAATAAACCGGTTAATTATTAAAAGTTTGCACGCTCCGCGCTCGGAAATTCCTGGTCCGATTCGGCCGTGTGACCACTCAAAATGTTCCTCCAGACAAGCTCTATCCAACGGTGGGATCAGACGTGGGACTATTTTGATGAATTCCTGAGAGAAAACTTCACATACCTCAAATAAACCGGTTAAATATTAAAAGTTTGCACGCTCCGCGCTCGGAAATTCCCGGTCCGATTCGGCCGAGTGACCACTCAAAATGTTCCTCTAGACAAGCTCTATCTAACGATGGGATCAGTCGTGGGACAATTTTGATGAATTCCTGAGAAAAAAATCCACATACCTCAAATAAACAGGTTAATTATTAAAAGTTTGCACGCTCCGCGCTCGGAAATTCCTGGTCCGATTCGGCCGTGTGACCACTCAAAATGTTCCTCCAGACAAGCTCTATCCAACGGTGGGATCAGACGTGGGACTATTTTGATGAATTCCGGAGATAGAAATACACATACATCAAATATACCGGGTAATTATCAAAAGTTTGCACGCTCCGCGCTCGGAAATTCCCGGTCCGATTCGGCCGAGTGACCACTCAAAATGTTCCTCTAGACAAGCTCTATCTAACGATGGGATCAGTCGTGGGACTATTTTGATGAATTCCTGAGAAAAAAATCCACATACCTCAAATAAACCGGTTAATTATTAAAAGTTTGCACGCTCCGCGCTCGGAAATTCCTGGTCCGATTCGGCCGAGTGACCACTCAAAATGTTCCTCTAGACAAGCTCTATCCAACGGTGGGATCAGTCGTGGGACTATTTTGATGAATTCCTGAGAGAAAAATCCACATACCTCAAATAAACCGGTTAATTATTAAAAGTTTGCACGCTCCGCGCTCGGAAATTCCTGGTCCGATTCGGCCGTGTGACCACTCAAAATGTTCCTCCAGACAAGCTCTATCCAACGGTGGGATCAGACGTGGGACTATTTTGATGAATTCCTGAGAGAAAACTTCACATACCTCAAATAAACCGGTTAAATATTAAAAGTTTGCACGCTCCGCGCTCGGAAATTCCCGGTCCGATTCGGCCGAGTGACCACTCAAAATGTTCCTCTAGACAAGCTCTATCTAACGATGGGATCAGTCGTGGGACAATTTTGATGAATTCCTGAGAGAAAAATCCACATACCTCAAATAAACAGGTTAATTATTAAAAGTTTGCACGCTCCGCGCTCGGAAATTCCTGGTCCGATTCGGCCGAGTGACCACTCAAAATGTTCCTCTAGACAAGCTCTATCCAACGGTGGGATCAGTCGTGGGACTATTTTGATGAATTCCGGAGATAGAAATACACATACCTCAAATAAACCGGTTAATTATTAAAGGTTTGCACGCTCCGCGCTCGGAAATTCCTGGTCCGATTCGGCCGTGTGACCACTCAAAATGTTCCTCTAGACAAGCTCTATCCAACGGTGGGATCAGTGGTGGGACCATTTTGATGAATTCCTGAGAAAAAAATCCACATACCTCAAATAAACCGGTTAATTATTAAAGGTTTGCACGCTCCGCGCTCGGAAATTCCTGGTCCGATTCGGCCGTGTGACCACTCAAAATGTTCCTCTAGACAAGCTCTATCCAACGGTGGGATCAGACGTGGGACTATTTTGATGAATTCCTGAGAGAAAAATCCACATACCTCAAATAAACAGGATAATTATTAAAAGTTTGCACGCTCCGCGCTCGGAAATTTCTGGTCCGATTCGGCCGAGTGACCACTCAAAATGTTCCTCTAGACAAGCTCTATCCAACGGTGGGATCAGTCGTGGGACTATTTTGATGAATTCCGGAGATAGAAATACACATACATCAAATATACCGGGTAATTATCAAAAGTTTGCACGCTCCGCGCTCGGAAATTCCTGGTCCGATTCGGCCGTGTGACCACTCAAAATGTTCCTCTAGACAAGCTCTATCTAACGGTGGGATCAGTCGTGGGACTATTTTGATGAATTCCTGAGAAAAAAATCCACATACCTCAAATAAACCGGTTAATTATTAAAAGTTTGCACGCTCCGCGCTCGGAAATTTCTGGTCCGATTCGGCCGAGTGACCACTCAAAATGTTCCTCTAGACAAGCTCTATCCAACGGTGGGATCAGTCGTGGGACTATTTTGATGAATTCCGGAGATAGAAATACACATACATCAAATATACCGGGTAATTATCAAAAGTTTGCACGCTCCGCGCTCGGAAATTCCCGGTCCGATTCGGCCGAGTGACCACTCAAAATGTTCCTCTAGACAAGCTCTATCTAACGATGGGATCAGTCGTGGGACTATTTTGATGAATTCCTGAGAAAAAAATCCACATACCTCAAATAAACCGGTTAATTATTAAAAGTTTGCACGCTCCGCGCTCGGAAATTCCTGGTCCGATTCGGCCGAGTGACCACTCAAAATGTTCCTCTAGACAAGCTCTATCCAACGGTGGGATCAGTCGTGGGACTATTTTGATGAATTCCTGAGAGAAAAATCCACATACCTCAAATAAACCGGTTAATTATTAAAAGTTTGCACGCTCCGCGCTCGGAAATTCCTGGTCCGATTCGGCCGAGTGACCACTCAAAATGTTCCTCTAGACAAGCTCTATCCAACGGTGGGATCAGTCGTGGGACTATTTTGATGAATTCCTGAGAGAAAAATCCACATACCTCAAATAAACCGGTTAATTATTAAAAGTTTGCACGCTCCGCGCTCGGAAATTCCTGGTCCGATTCGGCCGTGTGACCACTCAAAATGTTCCTCCAGACAAGCTCTATCCAACGGTGGGATCAGACGTGGGACTATTTTGATGAATTCCTGAGAGAAAACTTCACATACCTCAAATAAACCGGTTAAATATTAAAAGTTTGCACGCTCCGCGCTCGGAAATTCCCGGTCCGATTCGGCCGTGTGATCACTCAAAATGTTCCCTTAGACAAGCTCTATCCAACGGTGGGATCAGACGTGGGACTATTTTGATGAATTCCTGAGAAAAAAATCCACATACCTCAAATAAACAGGGTAATTATTAAAAGTTTGCACGCTCCGCGCTCGGAAATTTCTGGTCCGATTCGGCCGTGTGACCACTCAAAATGTTCCTTTAGACAAGCTCTATCCAACGGAGCGATCAGTCGTGGGACTATTTTGATGAATTCCTGAGAGAAAAATTCACATACCTGAAATAAACCAGTTAATTATTAAAAGTTTGCACGCTCCGCGCTCGGAAATTTCTGGTCCGATTCGGCCGAGTGACCACTCAAAATGTTCCTCTAGACAAGCTCTATCCAACGGTGCGATCAGTGGTGGGACTATTTTGATGAATTCCGGAGATAGAAATACACATACATCAAATATACCGGGTAATTATCAAAAGTTTGCACGCTCCGCGCTCGGAAATTCCCGGTCCGATTCGGCCGAGTGACCACTCAAAATGTTCCTCTAGACAAGCTCTATCTAACGATGGGATCAGTCGTGGGACTATTTTGATGAATTCCTGAGAAAAAAATCCACATACCTCAAATAAACCGGTTAATTATTAAAAGTTTGCACGCTCCGCGCTCGGAAATTCCTGGTCCGATTCGGCCGAGTGACCACTCAAAATGTTCCTCTAGACAAGCTCTATCCAACGGTGGGATCAGTCGTGGGACTATTTTGATGAATTCCTGAGAGAAAAATCCACATACCTCAAATAAACCGGTTAATTATTAAAAGTTTGCACGCTCCGCGCTCGGAAATTCCTGGTCCGATTCGGCCGTGTGACCACTCAAAATGTTCCTCCAGACAAGCTCTATCCAACGGTGGGATCAGACGTGGGACTATTTTGATGAATTCCTGAGAGAAAACTTCACATACCTCAAATAAACCGGTTAAATATTAAAAGTTTGCACGCTCCGCGCTCGGAAATTCCCGGTCCGATTCGGCCGAGTGACCACTCAAAATGTTCCTCTAGACAAGCTCTATCTAACGATGGGATCAGTCGTGGGACAATTTTGATGAATTCCTGAGAAAAAAATCCACATACCTCAAATAAACAGGTTAATTATTAAAAGTTTGCACGCTCCGCGCTCGGAAATTCCTGGTCCGATTCGGCCGTGTGACCACTCAAAATGTTCCTCCAGACAAGCTCTATCCAACGGTGGGATCAGACGTGGGACTATTTTGATGAATTCCTGAGAGAAAACTTCACATACCTCAAATAAACCGGTTAAATATTAAAAGTTTGCACGCTCCGCGCTCGGAAATTCCCGGTCCGATTCGGCCGAGTGACCACTCAAAATGTTCCTCTAGACAAGCTCTATCTAACGATGGGATCAGTCGTGGGACAATTTTGATGAATTCCTGAGAAAAAAATCCACATACCTCAAATAAACAGGTTAATTATTAAAAGTTTGCACGCTCCGCGCTCGGAAATTCCTGGTCCGATTCGGCCGTGTGACCACTCAAAATGTTCCTCCAGACAAGCTCTATCCAACGGTGGGATCAGACGTGGGACTATTTTGATGAATTCCTGAGAGAAAAATCCACATACCTCAAATAAACCGGTTAATTATTAAAAGTTTGCACGCTCCGCGCTCGGAAATTCCTGGTCCGATTCGGCCGTGTGACCACTCAAAATGTTCCTCTAGACAAGCTCTATCGAAGGGTGGGATCAGTCGTGGGACTATTTTGATGAATTCCTGAGAAGAAAATCCACATACCTCAAATAAACCGGTTAATTATTAAAAGTTTGCACGCTCCGCGCTCGGAAATTTCTGGTCCGATTCGGCCGTGTGACCACTCAAAATGTTCCTCTAGACAAGCTCTATCCAACGGTGGGATCAGTGGTGGGACCATTTTGATGAATTCCTGAGAAAAAAATCCACATACCTCAAATAAACCGGTTAATTATTAAAGGTTTGCACGCTCCGCGCTCGGAAATTCCTGGTCCGATTCGGCCGTGTGACCACTCAAAATGTTCCTCTAGACAAGCTCTATCCAACGGTGGGATCAGACGTGGGACTATTTTGATGAATTCCTGAGAGAAAAATCCACATACCTCAAATAAACAGGATAATTATTAAAAGTTTGCACGCTCCGCGCTCGGAAATTTCTGGTCCGATTCGGCCGAGTGACCACTCAAAATGTTCCTCTAGACAAGCTCTATCCAACGGTGGGATCAGTCGTGGGACTATTTTGATGAATTCCGGAGATAGAAATACACATACATCAAATATACCGGGTAATTATCAAAAGTTTGCACGCTCCGCGCTCGGAAATTCCTGGTCCGATTCGGCCGTGTGACCACTCAAAATGTTCCTCTAGACAAGCTCTATCTAACGGTGGGATCAGTCGTGGGACTATTTTGATGAATTCCTGAGAAAAAAATCCACATACCTCAAATAAACCGGTTAATTATTAAAAGTTTGCACGCTCCGCGCTCGGAAATTTCTGGTCCGATTCGGCCGAGTGACCACTCAAAATGTTCCTCTAGACAAGCTCTATCCAACGGTGGGATCAGTCGTGGGACTATTTTGATGAATTCCGGAGATAGAAATACACATACATCAAATATACCGGGTAATTATCAAAAGTTTGCACGCTCCGCGCTCGGAAATTCCCGGTCCGATTCGGCCGAGTGACCACTCAAAATGTTCCTCTAGACAAGCTCTATCTAACGATGGGATCAGTCGTGGGACTATTTTGATGAATTCCTGAGAAAAAAATCCACATACCTCAAATAAACCGGTTAATTATTAAAAGTTTGCACGCTCCGCGCTCGGAAATTCCTGGTCCGATTCGGCCGAGTGACCACTCAAAATGTTCCTCTAGACAAGCTCTATCCAACGGTGGGATCAGTCGTGGGACTATTTTGATGAATTCCTGAGAGAAAAATCCACATACCTCAAATAAACCGGTTAATTATTAAAAGTTTGCACGCTCCGCGCTCGGAAATTCCTGGTCCGATTCGGCCGTGTGACCACTCAAAATGTTCCTCCAGACAAGCTCTATCCAACGGTGGGATCAGACGTGGGACTATTTTGATGAATTCCTGAGAGAAAACTTCACATACCTCAAATAAACCGGTTAAATATTAAAAGTTTGCACGCTCCGCGCTCGGAAATTCCCGGTCCGATTCGGCCGAGTGACCACTCAAAATGTTCCTCTAGACAAGCTCTATCTAACGATGGGATCAGTCGTGGGACAATTTTGATGAATTCCTGAGAAAAAAATCCACATACCTCAAATAAACAGGTTAATTATTAAAAGTTTGCACGCTCCGCGCTCGGAAATTCCTGGTCCGATTCGGCCGTGTGACCACTCAAAATGTTCCTCCAGACAAGCTCTATCCAACGGTGGGATCAGACGTGGGACTATTTTGATGAATTCCGGAGATAGAAATACACATACATCAAATATACCGGGTAATTATCAAAAGTTTGCACGCTCCGCGCTCGGAAATTCCCGGTCCGATTCGGCCGAGTGACCACTCAAAATGTTCCTCTAGACAAGCTCTATCTAACGATGGGATCAGTCGTGGGACTATTTTGATGAATTCCTGAGAAAAAAATCCACATACCTCAAATAAACCGGTTAATTATTAAAAGTTTGCACGCTCCGCGCTCGGAAATTCCTGGTCCGATTCGGCCGAGTGACCACTCAAAATGTTCCTCTAGACAAGCTCTATCCAACGGTGGGATCAGTCGTGGGACTATTTTGATGAATTCCTGAGAGAAAAATCCACATACCTCAAATAAACCGGTTAATTATTAAAAGTTTGCACGCTCCGCGCTCGGAAATTCCTGGTCCGATTCGGCCGTGTGACCACTCAAAATGTTCCTCCAGACAAGCTCTATCCAACGGTGGGATCAGACGTGGGACTATTTTGATGAATTCCTGAGAGAAAACTTCACATACCTCAAATAAACCGGTTAAATATTAAAAGTTTGCACGCTCCGCGCTCGGAAATTCCCGGTCCGATTCGGCCGAGTGACCACTCAAAATGTTCCTCTAGACAAGCTCTATCTAACGATGGGATCAGTCGTGGGACAATTTTGATGAATTCCTGAGAAAAAAATCCACATACCTCAAATAAACAGGTTAATTATTAAAAGTTTGCACGCTCTGCGCTCGGAAATTCCTG
This sequence comes from Euwallacea similis, assembly GCF_039881205.1. NCBI lineage: Eukaryota > Metazoa > Arthropoda > Insecta > Coleoptera > Curculionidae > Euwallacea > Euwallacea similis. The sequence goes on from NW_027098672.1 coordinate 353,892, forward strand.
GTCCGATTCGGCCGTGTGACCACTCAAAATGTTCCTCCAGACAAGCTCTATCCAACGGTGGGATCAGACGTGGGACTATTTTGATGAATTCCTGAGAGAAAACTTCACATACCTCAAATAAACCGGTTAAATATTAAAAGTTTGCACGCTCCGCGCTCGGAAATTCCCGGTCCGATTCGGCCGAGTGACCACTCAAAATGTTCCTCTAGACAAGCTCTATCTAACGATGGGATCAGTCGTGGGACAATTTTGATGAATTCCTGAGAAAAAAATCCACATACCTCAAATAAACAGGTTAATTATTAAAAGTTTGCACGCTCCGCGCTCGGAAATTCCTGGTCCGATTCGGCCGTGTGACCACTCAAAATGTTCCTCCAGACAAGCTCTATCCAACGGTGGGATCAGACGTGGGACTATTTTGATGAATTCCTGAGAGAAAAATCCACATACCTCAAATAAACCGGTTAATTATTAAAAGATTGCACGCTCCGCGCTCGGAAATTCCTGGTCCGATTCGGCCGTGTGACCACTCAAAATGTTCCTCTAGACAAGCTCTATCGAAGGGTGGGATCAGTCGTGGGACTATTTTGATGAATTCCTGAGAAGAAAATCCACATACCTCAAATAAACCGGTTAATTATTAAAAGTTTGCACGCTCCGCGCTCGGAAATTTCTGGTCCGATTCGGCCGTGTGACCACTCAAAATGTTCCTCTAGACAAGCTCTATCCAACGGTGGGATCAGTGGTGGGACCATTTTGATGAATTCCTGAGAAAAAAATCCACATACCTCAAATAAACCGGTTAATTATTAAAGGTTTGCACGCTCCGCGCTCGGAAATTCCTGGTCCGATTCGGCCGTGTGACCACTCAAAATGTTCCTCTAGACAAGCTCTATCCAACGGTGGGATCAGACGTGGGACTATTTTGATGAATTCCTGAGAGAAAAATCCACATACCTCAAATAAACAGGATAATTATTAAAAGTTTGCACGCTCCGCGCTCGGAAATTTCTGGTCCGATTCGGCCGAGTGACCACTCAAAATGTTCCTCTAGACAAGCTCTATCCAACGGTGGGATCAGTCGTGGGACTATTTTGATGAATTCCGGAGATAGAAATACACATACATCAAATATACCGGGTAATTATCAAAAGTTTGCACGCTCCGCGCTCGGAAATTCCTGGTCCGATTCGGCCGTGTGACCACTCAAAATGTTCCTCTAGACAAGCTCTATCTAACGGTGGGATCAGTCGTGGGACTATTTTGATGAATTCCTGAGAAAAAAATCCACATACCTCAAATAAACCGGTTAATTATTAAAAGTTTGCACGCTCCGCGCTCGGAAATTTCTGGTCCGATTCGGCCGAGTGACCACTCAAAATGTTCCTCTAGACAAGCTCTATCCAACGGTGGGATCAGTCGTGGGACTATTTTGATGAATTCCGGAGATAGAAATACACATACATCAAATATACCGGGTAATTATCAAAAGTTTGCACGCTCCGCGCTCGGAAATTCCCGGTCCGATTCGGCCGAGTGACCACTCAAAATGTTCCTCTAGACAAGCTCTATCTAACGATGGGATCAGTCGTGGGACTATTTTGATGAATTCCTGAGAAAAAAATCCACATACCTCAAATAAACCGGTTAATTATTAAAAGTTTGCACGCTCCGCGCTCGGAAATTCCTGGTCCGATTCGGCCGAGTGACCACTCAAAATGTTCCTCTAGACAAGCTCTATCCAACGGTGGGATCAGTCGTGGGACTATTTTGATGAATTCCTGAGAGAAAAATCCACATACCTCAAATAAACCGGTTAATTATTAAAAGTTTGCACGCTCCGCGCTCGGAAATTCCTGGTCCGATTCGGCCGTGTGACCACTCAAAATGTTCCTCCAGACAAGCTCTATCCAACGGTGGGATCAGACGTGGGACTATTTTGATGAATTCCTGAGAGAAAACTTCACATACCTCAAATAAACCGGTTAAATATTAAAAGTTTGCACGCTCCGCGCTCGGAAATTCCCGGTCCGATTCGGCCGAGTGACCACTCAAAATGTTCCTCTAGACAAGCTCTATCTAACGATGGGATCAGTCGTGGGACAATTTTGATGAATTCCTGAGAAAAAAATCCACATACCTCAAATAAACAGGTTAATTATTAAAAGTTTGCACGCTCCGCGCTCGGAAATTCCTGGTCCGATTCGGCCGTGTGACCACTCAAAATGTTCCTCCAGACAAGCTCTATCCAACGGTGGGATCAGACGTGGGACTATTTTGATGAATTCCTGAGAGAAAAATCCACATACCTCAAATAAACCGGTTAATTATTAAAAGTTTGCACGCTCCGCGCTCGGAAATTCCTGGTCCGATTCGGCCGTGTGACCACTCAAAATGTTCCTCCAGACAAGCTCTATCCAACGGTGGGATCAGACGTGGGACTATTTTGATGAATTCCTGAGAGAAAACTTCACATACCTCAAATAAACCGGTTAAATATTAAAAGTTTGCACGCTCCGCGCTCGGAAATTCCCGGTCAGATTCGGCCGAGTGACCACTCAAAATGTTCCTCTAGACAAGCTCTATCGAACGATGGGATCAGTCGTGGGACAATTTTGATGAATTCCTGAGAAAAAAATCCACATACCTCAAATAAACAGGTTAATTATTAAAAGTTTGCACGCTCCGCGCTCGGAAATTCCTGGTCCGATTCGGCCGTGTGACCACTCAAAATGTTCCTCCAGACAAGCTCTATCCAACGGTGGGATCAGACGTGGGACTATTTTGATGAATTCCTGAGAGAAAAATCCACATACCTCAAATAAACCGGTTAATTATTAAAAGTTTGCACGCTCCGCGCTCGGAAATTCCTGGTCCGATTCGGCCGTGTGACCACTCAAAATGTTCCTCTAGACAAGCTCTATCGAAGGGTGGGATCAGTCGTGGGACTATTTTGATGAATTCCTGAGAAGAAAATCCACATACCTCAAATAAACCGGTTAATTATTAAAAGTTTGCACGCTCCGCGCTCGGAAATTTCTGGTCCGATTCGGCCGTGTGACCACTCAAAATGTTCCTCTAGACAAGCTCTATCCAACGGTGGGATCAGTGGTGGGACCATTTTGATGAATTCCTGAGAAAAAAATCCACATACCTCAAATAAACCGGTTAATTATTAAAGGTTTGCACGCTCCGCGCTCGGAAATTCCTGGTCCGATTCGGCCGTGTGACCACTCAAAATGTTCCTCTAGACAAGCTCTATCCAACGGTGGGATCAGACGTGGGACTATTTTGATGAATTCCTGAGAGAAAAATCCACATACCTCAAATAAACAGGATAATTATTAAAAGTTTGCACGCTCCGCGCTCGGAAATTTCTGGTCCGATTCGGCCGAGTGACCACTCAAAATGTTCCTCTAGACAAGCTCTATCCAACGGTGGGATCAGTCGTGGGACTATTTTGATGAATTCCGGAGATAGAAATACACATACATCAAATATACCGGGTAATTATCAAAAGTTTGCACGCTCCGCGCTCGGAAATTCCTGGTCCGATTCGGCCGTGTGACCACTCAAAATGTTCCTCTAGACAAGCTCTATCCAACGGTGGGATCAGTGGTGGGACCATTTTGATGAATTCCTGAGAAAAAAATCCACATACCTCAAATAAACCGGTTAATTATTAAAGGTTTGCACGCTCCGCGCTCGGAAATTCCTGGTCCGATTCGGCCGAGTGACCACTCAAAATGTTCCTCTAGACAAGCTCTATCCAACGGTGGGATCAGTCGTGGGACTATTTTGATGAATTCCTGAGAGAAAAATCCACATACCTCAAATAAACCGGTTAATTATTAAAAGTTTGCACGCTCCGCGCTCGGAAATTCCTGGTCCGATTCGGCCGTGTGAACACTCAAAATGTTCCTCCAGACAAGCTCTATCCAACGGTGGGATCAGACGTGGGACTATTTTGATGAATTCCTGAGAGAAAACTTCACATACCTCAAATAAACCGGTTAAATATTAAAAGTTTGCACGCTCCGCGCTCGGAAATTTCTGGTCCGATTCGGCCGAGTGACCACTCAAAATGTTCCTCTAGACAAGCTCTATCCAACGATGGGATCAGACGTGGGACTATTTTGATGAATTCCTGAGAGAAAACTTCACATACCTCAAATAAACCGGTTAAATATTAAAAGTTTGCACGCTCCGCGCTCGGAAATTCCCGGTCAGATTCGGCCGAGTGACCACTCAAAATGTTCCTCTAGACAAGCTCTATCTAACGATGGGATCAGTCGTGGGACAATTTTGATGAATTCCTGAGAAAAAAATCCACATACCTCAAATAAACAGGTTAATTATTAAAAGTTTGCACGCTCCGCGCTCGGAAATTCCTGGTCCGATTCGGCCGTGTGACCACTCAAAATGTTCCTCCAGACAAGCTCTATCCAACGGTGGGATCAGACGTGGGACTATTTTGATGAATTCCTGAGAGAAAAATCCACATACCTCAAATAAACCGGTTAATTATTAAAAGTTTGCACGCTCCGCGCTCGGAAATTCCTGGTCCGATTCGGCCGTGTGACCACTCAAAATGTTCCTCTAGACAAGCTCTATCGAAGGGTGGGATCAGTCGTGGGACTATTTTGATGAATTCCTGAGAAGAAAATCCACATACCTCAAATAAACCGGTTAATTATTAAAAGTTTGCACGCTCCGCGCTCGGAAATTTCTGGTCCGATTCGGCCGTGTGACCACTCAAAATGTTCCTCTAGACAAGCTCTATCCAACGGTGGGATCAGTGGTGGGACCATTTTGATGAATTCCTGAGAAAAAAATCCACATACCTCAAATAAACCGGTTAATTATTAAAGGTTTGCACGCTCCGCGCTCGGAAATTCCTGGTCCGATTCGGCCGTGTGACCACTCAAAATGTTCCTCTAGACAAGCTCTATCCAACGGTGGGATCAGACGTGGGACTATTTTGATGAATTCCTGAGAGAAAAATCCACATACCTCAAATAAACAGGATAATTATTAAAAGTTTGCACGCTCCGCGCTCGGAAATTTCTGGTCCGATTCGGCCGAGTGACCACTCAAAATGTTCCTCTAGACAAGCTCTATCCAACGGTGGGATCAGTCGTGGGACTATTTTGATGAATTCCGGAGATAGAAATACACATACATCAAATATACCGGGTAATTATCAAAAGTTTGCACGCTCCGCGCTCGGAAATTCCTGGTCCGATTCGGCCGTGTGACCACTCAAAATGTTCCTCTAGACAAGCTCTATCCAACGGTGGGATCAGTGGTGGGACCATTTTGATGAATTCCTGAGAAAAAAATCCACATACCTCAAATAAACCGGTTAATTATTAAAGGTTTGCACGCTCCGCGCTCGGAAATTCCTGGTCCGATTCGGCCGAGTGACCACTCAAAATGTTCCTCTAGACAAGCTCTATCCAACGGTGGGATCAGTCGTGGGACTATTTTGATGAATTCCTGAGAGAAAAATCCACATACCTCAAATAAACCGGTTAATTATTAAAAGTTTGCACGCTCCGCGCTCGGAAATTCCTGGTCCGATTCGGCCGTGTGAACACTCAAAATGTTCCTCCAGACAAGCTCTATCCAACGGTGGGATCAGACGTGGGACTATTTTGATGAATTCCTGAGAGAAAACTTCACATACCTCAAATAAACCGGTTAAATATTAAAAGTTTGCACGCTCCGCGCTCGGAAATTCCTGGTCGGATTCGGCCGAGTGGCCACTCAAAATGTTCCTCTAGACAAGCTCTATCCATCGGTGTGATCAGTTGTGGGACTATTTTGATGAATTCCTGAGAGAAAAATCCACATACCTGAAATAAACCAGTTAATTATTAAAAGTTTGCACGCTCCGCGCTCGGAAATTTCTGGTCCGAATCGGCCGTGTGACCACTCAAAATGTTCCTCTAGACAAGATCTATCCAACGGTGTGATCAATCGTGGGACTATTTTGATGAATTCCTGAGAGAAAACTTCACATACCTCAAATAAACCGGTTAAATATTAAAAGTTTGCACGCTCCGCGCTCGGAAATTTCTGGTCCGATTCGGCCGAGTGACCACTCAAAATGTTCCTCTAGACAAGCTCTATCCAACGATGGGATCAGACGTGGGACTATTTTGATGAATTCCTGAGAGAAAAATCCACATACCTCAAATAAACAGGATAATTATTAAAAGTTTGCACGCTCCGCGCTCGGAAATTCCCGGTCCGATTCGGCCGAGTGACCACTCAAAATGTTCCTCTAGACAAGCTCTATCTAACGGTGGGATCAGTCGTGGGACTATTTTGATGAATTCCTGAGAAAAAAATCCACATACCTCAAATAAACCGGTTAATTATTAAAAGTTTGCACGCTCCGCGCTCGGAAATTTCTGGTCCGATTCGGCCGAGTGACAACTCAAAATGTTCCTCTAGACAAGCTCTATCCAACGGTGGGATCAGTCGTGGGACTATTTTGATGAATTCCGGAGATAAAAATACAATACGTCAAATATACCGGGTAATTATTAAAAGTTTGCACGCTCCGCGCTCGGTAATTCCTGGTCCGATTCGGCCGTGTGACCACTCAAAATGTTCCTCTAGACAAGCTCTATCCAACGGTGGGATCAGACGTGGGACTATTTTGATGAATTCCTGAGAGAAAAATCCACATACCTCAAATAAACCGGTTAAATATTAAAAGTTTGCACGCTCCGCGCTCGGAAATTTCTGGTCCGATTCGGCCGAGTGACCACTCAAAATGTTCCTCTAGACAAGCTCTATCCAACGATGAGATCAGACGTGGGACTATTTTGATGAATTCCTGAGAAAAAAATCCACATACCTCAAATAAACCGGTTAAATATTAAAAGTTTGCACGCTCCGCGCTCGGAAATTTCTGGTCCGATTCGGCCGAGTGACCACTCAAAATGTTCCTCTAGACAAGCTCTATCCAACGATGGGATCAGACGTGGGACTATTTTGATGAATTCCTGAGAAAAAAATCCACATACCTCAAATAAACAGGATAATTATTAAAAGTTTGCACGCTCCGCGCTCGGAAATTCCCGGTCCGATTCGGCCGAGTGACCACTCAAAATGTTCCTCTAGACAAGCTCTATCCATCGGTGTGATCAGTTGTGGGACTATTTTGATGAATTCCTGAGAAAAAAATCCACATACCTGAAATAAACCAGTTAATTATTAAAAGTTTGCACGCTCCGCGCTCGGAAATTTCTGGTCCGATTCGGCCGAGTGGCCACTCAAAATGTTCCTCTAGACAAGCTCTATCCAACGGTGCGATCAGTCGTGGGACTATTTTGATGAATTCCTGAGAGAAAACTTCACATACCTCAAATAAACCGGTTAAATATTAAAAGTTTGCACGCTCCGCGCTCGGAAATTCCTGGTCGGATTCGGCCGAGTGGCCACTCAAAATGTTCCTCTAGACAAGCTCTATCCATCGGTGTGATCAGTTGTGGGACTATTTTGATGAATTCCTGAGAGAAAAATCCACATACCTGAAATAAACCAGTTAATTATTAAAAGTTTGCACGCTCCGCGCTCGGAAATTTCTGGTCCGAATCGGCCGTGTGACCACTCAAAATGTTCCTCTAGACAAGATCTATCCAACGGTGTGATCAATCGTGGGACTATTTTGATGAATTCCTGAGAGGAAACTTCACATACCTCAAATAAACCGGTTAAATATTAAAAGTTTGCACGCTCCGCGCTCGGAAATTTCTGGTCCGATTCGGCCGAGTGATCACTCAAAATGTTCCTCTAGACAAGCTCTATCCAACGATGGGATCAGACGTGGGACTATTTTGATGAATTCCTGAGAGAAAAATCCACATACCTCAAATAAACAGGATAATTATTAAAAGTTTGCACGCTCCGCGCTCGGAAATTCCCGGTCCGATTCGGCCGAGTGACCACTCAAAATGTTCCTCTAGACAAGCTCTATCCAACGGTGCGATCAGTCGTGGGACTATTTTGATGAATTCCGGAGATAAAAATACAATACGTCAAATATACCGGGTAATTATTAAAAGTTTGCACGCTCCGCGCTCGGTAATTCCTGGTCCGATTCGGCCGAGTGACCACTCAAAATGTTCCTCTAGACAAGCTCTATCCAACGGTGGGATCAGTCGTGGGACTATTTTGATGAATTCCGGAGATAAAAATACAATACGTCAAATATACCGGGTAATTATTAAAAGTTTGCACGCTCCGCGCTCGGTAATTCCTGGTCCGATTCGGCCGTGTGACCACTCAAAATGTTCCTCTAGACAAGCTCTATCCAACGGTGCGATCAGTCGTGGGTCTATTTTGATGAATTCCTGAGAAAAAAATCCACATACCTCAAATAAACCGGTTAATTATTAAAAGTTTGCACGGTCCGCGCTCGGAAATTCCTGGTCGGATTCGGCCGAGTGACCACTCAAAATATTCCTCTAGACAAGCTCTATCCAACGGTGCGATCAGTCGTGGGACTATTTTGATGAATTCCTGAGAGAAAAATCCACATACCTCAAATAAACAGGATAATTATTAAAAGTTTGCACGCTCCGCGCTCGGAAATTCCCGGTCCGATTCGGCCGAGTGACCACTCAAAATGTTCCTCTAGACAAGCTCTATCTAACGGTGGGATCAGTCGTGGGACTATTTTGATGAATTCCTGAGAGAAAAATCCACATACCTCAAATAAACCGGTTAATTATTAAAAGTTTGCACGCTCCGCGCTCGGAAATTCCTGGTCCGATTCGGCCGTGTGACCACTAAAAATGTTCCTCTAGACAAGCTCTATCCAACGGTGCGATCAGTCGTGGGACTATTTTGATGAATTCCGGAGATAAAAATACAATACGTCAAATATACCGGGTAATTATTAAAAGTTTGCACGCTCCGCGCTCGGTAATTTCTGGTCCGAATCGGCCGTGTGACCACTCAAAATGTTCCTCTAGACAAGATCTATCCAACGGTGTGATCAATCGTGGGACTATTTTGATGAATTCCTGAGAGAAAACTTCACATACCTCAAATAAACCGGTTAAATATTAAAAGTTTGCACGCTCCGCGCTCGGAAATTTCTGGTCCGATTCGGCCGAGTGACCACTCAAAATGTTCCTCTAGACAAGCTCTATCCAACGATGGGATCAGACGTGGGACTATTTTGATGAATTCCTGAGAGAAAAATCCACATACCTCAAATAAACAGGATAATTATTAAAAGTTTGCACGCTCCGCGCTAGGAAATTCCCGGTCCGATTCGGCCGAGTGACCACTCAAAATGTTCCTCTAGACAAGCTCTATCTAACGGTGGGATCAGTCGTGGGACTATTTTGATGAATTCCTGAGAAAAAAATCCACATACCTCAAATAAACCGGTTAATTATTAAAAGTTTGCACGCTCCGCGCTCGGAAATTTCTGGTCCGATTCGGCCGAGTGACCACTCAAAATGTTCCTCTAGACAAGCTCTATCCAACGGTGGGATCAGTCGTGGGACTATTTTGATGAACTCCGGAGATAAAAATACAATACGTCAAATATACCGGGTAATTATTAAAAGTTTGCACGCTCCGCGCTCGGTAATTCCTGGTCCGATTCGGCCGTGTGACCACTCAAAATGTTCCTCTAGACAAGCTCTATCCAACGGTGGGATCAGACGTGGGACTATTTTGATGAATTCCTGAGAGAAAAATCCACATACCTCAAATAAACCGGTTAAATATTAAAAGTTTGCACGCTCCGCGCTCGGAAATTTCTGGTCCGATTCGGCCGAGTGACCACTCAAAATGTTCCTCTAGACAAGCTCTATCCAACGATGGGATCAGACTTGGAACTATTTTGATGAATTCCTGAGAAAAAAATCCACATACCTCAAATAAACCGGTTAAATATTAAAAGTTTGCACGCTCCGCGCTCGGAAATTTCTGGTCCGATTCGGCCGAGTGACCACTCAAAATGTTCCTCTAGACAAGCTCTATCCAACGATGGGATCAGACGTGGGACTATTTTGATGAATTCCTGAGAAAAAAATCCACATACCTCAAATAAACAGGATAATTATTAAAAGTTTGCACGCTCCGCGCTCGGAAATTCCCGGTCCGATTCGGCCGAGTGACCACTCAAAATGTTCCTCTAGACAAGCTCTATCTAACGGTGGGATCAGTCGTGGGACTATTTTGATGAATTCCTGAGAAAAAAATCCACATACCTCAAATAAACCGGTTAATTATTAAAAGTTTGCACGCTCCGCGCTCGGAAATTTCTGGTCCGATTCGGCCGAGTGACCACTCAAAATGTTCCTCTAGACAAGCTCTATCTAACGGTGGGTTCAGTCGTGGGACTATTTTGATGAATTCCTGAGAGAAAAATCCACATACGTCAAATAAACCGGTTAAATATTAAAAGTTTGCACGCTCCGCGCTCGGAAATTCCTGGTCGGATTCGGCCGAGTGGCCACTCAAAATGTTCCTCTAGACAAGCTCTATCCATCGGTGTGATCAGTTGTGGGACTATTTTGATGAATTCCTGAGAGAAAAATCCACATACCTGAAATAAACCAGTTAATTATTAAAAGTTTGCACGCTCCGCGCTCGGAAATTTCTGGTCCGATTCGGCGGAGTGGCCACTCAAAATGTTCCTCTAGACAAGCTCTATCCAACGGTGCGATCAGTCGTGGGACTATTTTGATGAATTCCTGAGAGAAAACTTCACATACCTCAAATAAACCGGTTAAATATTAAAAGTTTGCACGCTCCGCGCTCGGAAATTCCTGGTCGGATTCGGCCGAGTGGCCACTCAAAATGTTCCTCTAGACAAGCTCTATCCATCGGTGTGATCAGTTGTGGGACTATTTTGATGAATTCCTGAGAGAAAAATCCACATACCTGAAATAAACCAGTTAATTATTAAAAGTTTGCACGCTCCGCGCTCGGAAATTTCTGGTCCGAATCGGCCGTGTGACCACTCAAAATGTTCCTCTAGACAAGATCTATCCAACGGTGTGATCAATCGTGGGACTATTTTGATGAATTCCTGAGAGAAAACTTCACATACCTCAAATAAACCGGTTAAATATTAAAAGTTTGCACGCTCCGCGCTCGGAAATTTCTGGTCCGATTCGGCCGAGTGACCACTCAAAATGTTCCTCTAGACAAGCTCTATCCAACGATGGGATCAGACGTGGGACTATTTTGATGAATTCCTGAGAGAAAAATCCACATACCTCAAATAAACAGGATAATTATTAAAAGTTTGCACGCTCCGCGCTCGGAAATTCCCGGTCCGATTCGGCCGAGTGACCACTCAAAATGTTCCTCTAGACAAGCTCTATCTAACGGTGGGATCAGTCGTGGGACTATTTTGATGAATTCCTGAGAAAAAAATCCACATACCTCAAATAAACCGGTTAATTATTAAAAGTTTGCACGCTCCGCGCTCGGAAATTTCTGGTCCGATTCGGCCGAGTGACCACTCAAAATGTTCCTCTAGACAAGCTCTATCCAACGGTGGGATCAGTCGTGGGACTATTTTGATGAATTCCGGAGATAAAAATACAATACGTCAAATATACCGGGTAATTATTAAAAGTTTGCACGCTCCGCGCTCGGAAATTCCTGGTCCGATTCGGCCGTGTGACCACTCAAAATGTTCCTCCAGACAAGCTCTATCCAACGGTGGGATCAGACGTGGGACTATTTTGATGAATTCCTGAGAGAAAACTTCACATACCTCAAATAAACCGGTTAAATATTAAAAGTTTGCACGCTCCGCGCTCGGAAATTCCCGGTCCGATTCGGCCGAGTGACCACTCAAAATGTTCCTCTAGACAAGCTCTATCTAACGATGGGATCAGTCGTGGGACAATTTTGATGAATTCCTGAGAAAAAAATCCACATACCTCAAATAAACAGGTTAATTATTAAAAGTTTGCACGCTCCGCGCTCGGAAATTCCTGGTCCGATTCGGCCGTGTGACCACTCAAAATGTTCCTCCAGACAAGCTCTATCCAACGGTGGGATCAGACGTGGGACTATTTTGATGAATTCCTGAGAGAAAACTTCACATACCTCAAATAAACCGGTTAAATATTAAAAGTTTGCACGCTCCGCGCTCGGAAATTCCCGGTCCGATTCGGCCGAGTGACCACTCAAAATGTTCCTCTAGACAAGCTCTATCTAACGATGGGATCAGTCGTGGGACAATTTTGATGAATTCCTGAGAAAAAAATCCACATACCTCAAATAAACAGGTTAATTATTAAAAGTTTGCACGCTCCGCGCTCGGAAATTCCTGGTCCGATTCGGCCGTGTGACCACTCAAAATGTTCCTCCAGACAAGCTCTATCCAACGGTGGGATCAGACGTGGGACTATTTTGATGAATTCCTGAGAGAAAAATCCACATACCTCAAATAAACCGGTTAATTATTAAAAGTTTGCACGCTCCGCGCTCGGAAATTCCTGGTCCGATTCGGCCGTGTGACCACTCAAAATGTTCCTCTAGACAAGCTCTATCGAAGGGTGGGATCAGTCGTGGGACTATTTTGATGAATTCCTGAGAAGAAAATCCACATACCTCAAATAAACCGGTTAATTATTAAAAGTTTGCACGCTCCGCGCTCGGAAATTTCTGGTCCGATTCGGCCGTGTGACCACTCAAAATGTTCCTCTAGACAAGCTCTATCCAACGGTGGGATCAGTGGTGGGACCATTTTGATGAATTCCTGAGAAAAAAATCCACATACCTCAAATAAACCGGTTAATTATTAAAGGTTTGCACGCTCCGCGCTCGGAAATTCCTGGTCCGATTCGGCCGTGTGACCACTCAAAATGTTCCTCTAGACAAGCTCTATCCAACGGTGGGATCAGACGTGGGACTATTTTGATGAATTCCTGAGAGAAAAATCCACATACCTCAAATAAACAGGATAATTATTAAAAGTTTGCACGCTCCGCGCTCGGAAATTTCTGGTCCGATTCGGCCGAGTGACCACTCAAAATGTTCCTCTAGACAAGCTCTATCCAACGGTGGGATCAGTCGTGGGACTATTTTGATGAATTCCGGAGATAGAAATACACATACATCAAATATACCGGGTAATTATCAAAAGTTTGCACGCTCCGCGCTCGGAAATTCCTGGTCCGATTCGGCCGTGTGACCACTCAAAATGTTCCTCTAGACAAGCTCTATCTAACGGTGGGATCAGTCGTGGGACTATTTTGATGAATTCCTGAGAAAAAAATCCACATACCTCAAATAAACCGGTTAATTATTAAAAGTTTGCACGCTCCGCGCTCGGAAATTTCTGGTCCGATTCGGTCGAGTGACCACTCAAAATGTTCCTCTAGACAAGCTCTATCCAACGGTGGGATCAGTCGTGGGACTATTTTGATGAATTCCGGAGATAGAAATACACATACATCAAATATACCGGGTAATTATCAAAAGTTTGCACGCTCCGCGCTCGGAAATTCCCGGTCCGATTCGGCCGAGTGACCACTCAAAATGTTCCTCTAGACAAGCTCTATCTAACGATGGGATCAGTCGTGGGACTATTTTGATGAATTCCTGAGAAAAAAATCCACATACCTCAAATAAACCGGTTAATTATTAAAAGTTTGCACGCTCCGCGCTCGGAAATTCCTGGTCCGATTCGGCCGAGTGACCACTCAAAATGTTCCTCTAGACAAGCTCTATCCAACGGTGGGATCAGTCGTGGGACTATTTTGATGAATTCCTGAGAGAAAAATCCACATACCTCAAATAAACCGGTTAATTATTAAAAGTTTGCACGCTCCGCGCTCGGAAATTCCTGGTCCGATTCGGCCGTGTGACCACTCAAAATGTTCCTCCAGACAAGCTCTATCCAACGGTGGGATCAGACGTGGGACTATTTTGATGAATTCCTGAGAGAAAACTTCACATACCTCAAATAAACCGGTTAAATATTAAAAGTTTGCACGCTCCGCGCTCGGAAATTCCCGGTCCGATTCGGCCGAGTGACCACTCAAAATGTTCCTCTAGACAAGCTCTATCTAACGATGGGATCAGTCGTGGGACAATTTTGATGAATTCCTGAGAAAAAAATCCACATACCTCAAATAAACAGGTTAATTATTAAAAGTTTGCACGCTCCGCGCTCGGAAATTCCTGGTCCGATTCGGCCGTGTGACCACTCAAAATGTTCCTCCAGACAAGCTCTATCCAACGGTGGGATCAGACGTGGGACTATTTTGATGAATTCCTGAGAGAAAAATCCACATACCTCAAATAAACCGGTTAATTATTAAAAGTTTGCACGCTCCGCGCTCGGAAATTCCTGGTCCGATTCGGCCGTGTGACCACTCAAAATGTTCCTACAGACAAGCTCTATCCAACGGTGGGATCAGTGGTGGGACCATTTTGATGAATTCCTGAGAAAAAAATCCACATACCTCAAATAAACAGGATAATTATTAAAAGTTTGCACGCTCCGCGCTCGGAAATTCCCGGTCCGATTCGGCCGAGTGACCACTCAAAATGTTCCTCTAGACAAGCTCTATCTAACGGTGGGATCAGTCGTGGGACTATTTTGATGAATTCCTGAGAAAAAAATCCACATACCTCAAATAAACAGGTTAAATATTAAAAGTTTGCACGCTCCGCGCTCGGAAATTCCTGGTCGGATTCGGCCGAGTGGCCACTCAAAATGTTCCTCTAGACAAGCTCTATCTAACGGTGGGATCAGTCGTGGGACTATTTTGATGAATTCCTGAGAGAAAAATCCACATACGTCAAATAAACCGGTTAAATATTAAAAGTTTGCACGCTCCGCGCTCGGAAATTCCTGGTCGGATTCGGCCGAGTGGCCACTCAAAATGTTCCTCTAGACAAGCTCTATCCATCGGTGTGATCAGTTGTGGGACTATTTTGATGAATTCCTGAGAGAAAAATCCACATACCTGAAATAAACCAGTTAATTATTAAAAGTTTGCACGCTCCGCGCTCGGAAATTTCTGGTCCGATTCGGCGGAGTGGCCACTCAAAATGTTCCTCTAGACAAGCTCTATCCAACGGTGCGATCAGTCGTGGGACTATTTTGATGAATTCCTGAGAGAAAAATCCACATACCTCAAATAAACCGGTTAATTATTAAAAGTTTGCACGCTCCGCGCTCGGAAATTCCTGGTCCGATTCGGCCGTGTGACCACTCAAAATGTTCCTCTAGACAAGCTCTATCGAAGGGTGGGATCAGTCGTGGGACTATTTTGATGAATTCCTGAGAAGAAAATCCACATACCTCAAATAAACCGGTTAATTATTAAAAGTTTGCACGCTCCGCGCTCGGAAATTTCTGGTCCGATTCGGCCGTGTGACCACTCAAAATGTTCCTCTAGACAAGCTCTATCCAACGGTGGGATCAGTGGTGGGACCATTTTGATGAATTCCTGAGAAAAAAATCCACATACCTCAAATAAACCGGTTAATTATTAAAGGTTTGCACGCTCCGCGCTCGGAAATTCCTGGTCCGATTCGGCCGTGTGACCACTCAAAATGTTCCTCTAGACAAGCTCTATCCAACGGTGGGATCAGACGTGGGACTATTTTGATGAATTCCTGAGAGAAAAATCCACATACCTCAAATAAACAGGATAATTATTAAAAGTTTGCACGCTCCGCGCTCGGAAATTTCTGGTCCGATTCGGCCGAGTGACCACTCAAAATGTTCCTCTAGACAAGCTCTATCCAACGGTGGGATCAGTCGTGGGACTATTTTGATGAATTCCGGAGATAGAAATACACATACATCAAATATACCGGGTAATTATCAAAAGTTTGCACGCTCCGCGCTCGGAAATTCCTGGTCCGATTCGGCCGTGTGACCACTCAAAATGTTCCTCTAGACAAGCTCTATCCAACGGTGGGATCAGTGGTGGGACCATTTTGATGAATTCCTGAGAAAAAAATCCACATACCTCAAATAAACCGGTTAATTATTAAAGGTTTGCACGCTCCGCGCTCGGAAATTCCTGGTCCGATTCGGCCGAGTGACCACTCAAAATGTTCCTCTAGACAAGCTCTATCCAACGGTGGGATCAGTCGTGGGACTATTTTGATGAACTCCGGAGATAAAAATACAATACGTCAAATATACCGGGTAATTATTAAAAGTTTGCACGCTCCGCGCTCGGTAATTCCTGGTCCGATTCGGCCGTGTGACCACTCAAAATGTTCCTCTAGACAAGCTCTATCCAACGGTGGGATCAGACGTGGGACTATTTTGATGAATTCCTGAGAGAAAAATCCACATACCTCAAATAAACCGGTTAAATATTAAAAGTTTGCACGCTCCGCGCTCGGAAATTTCTGGTCCGATTCGGCCGAGTGACCACTCAAAATGTTCCTCTAGACAAGCTCTATCCAACGATGGGATCAGACTTGGGACTATTTTGATGAATTCCTGAGAAAAAAATCCACATACCTCAAATAAACCGGTTAAATATTAAAAGTTTGCACGCTCCGCGCTCGGAAATTTCTGGTCCGATTCGGCCGAGTGACCACTCAAAATGTTCCTCTAGACAAGCTCTATCCAACGATGGGATCAGACGTGGGACTATTTTGATGAATTCCTGAGAAAAAAATCCACATACCTCAAATAAACAGGATAATTATTAAAAGTTTGCACGCTCCGCGCTCGGAAATTCCCGGTCCGATTCGGCCGAGTGACCACTCAAAATGTTCCTCTAGACAAGCTCTATCTAACGGTGGGATCAGTCGTGGGACTATTTTGATGAATTCCTGAGAAAAAAATCCACATACCTCAAATAAACCGGTTAATTATTAAAAGTTTGCACGCTCCGCGCTCGGAAATTTCTGGTCCGATTCGGCCGAGTGACCACTCAAAATGTTCCTCTAGACAAGCTCTATCTAACGGTGGGTTCAGTCGTGGGACTATTTTGATGAATTCCTGAGAGAAAAATCCACATACGTCAAATAAACCGGTTAAATATTAAAAGTTTGCACGCTCCGCGCTCGGAAATTCCTGGTCGGATTCGGCCGAGTGGCCACTCAAAATGTTCCTCTAGACAAGCTCTATCCATCGGTGTGATCAGTTGTGGGACTATTTTGATGAATTCCTGAGAGAAAAATCCACATACCTGAAATAAACCAGTTAATTATTAAAAGTTTGCACGCTCCGCGCTCGGAAATTTCTGGTCCGATTCGGCGGAGTGGCCACTCAAAATGTTCCTCTAGACAAGCTCTATCCAACGGTGCGATCAGTCGTGGGACTATTTTGATGAATTCCTGAGAGAAAAATCCACATACCTCAAATAAACCGGTTAATTATTAAAAGTTTGCACGCTCCGCGCTCGGAAATTCCTGGTCCGATTCGGCCGTGTGACCACTCAAAATGTTCCTCTAGACAAGCTCTATCGAAGGGTGGGATCAGTCGTGGGACTATTTTGATGAATTCCTGAGAAGAAAATCCACATACCTCAAATAAACCGGTTAATTATTAAAAGTTTGCACGCTCCGCGCTCGGAAATTTCTGGTCCGATTCGGCCGTGTGACCACTCAAAATGTTCCTCTAGACAAGCTCTATCCAACGGTGGGATCAGTGGTGGGACCATTTTGATGAATTCCTGAGAAAAAAATCCACATACCTCAAATAAACCGGTTAATTATTAAAGGTTTGCACGCTCCGCGCTCGGAAATTCCTGGTCCGATTCGGCCGTGTGACCACTCAAAATGTTCCTCTAGACAAGCTCTATCCAACGGTGGGATCAGACGTGGGACTATTTTGATGAATTCCTGAGAGAAAACTTCACATACCTCAAATAAACCGGTTAAATATTAAAAGTTTGCACGCTCCGCGCTCGGAAATTCCCGGTCCGATTCGGCCGAGTGACCACTCAAAATGTTCCTCTAGACAAGCTCTATCTAACGATGGGATCAGTCGTGGGACAATTTTGATGAATTCCTGAGAAAAAAATCCACATACCTCAAATAAACCGGTTAATTATTAAAAGTTTGCACGCTCCGCGCTCGGAAATTCCTGGTCCGATTCGGCCGTGTGACCACTCAAAATGTTCCTCCAGACAAGCTCTATCCAACGGTGGGATCAGACGTGGGACTATTTTGATGAATTCCTGAGAGAAAAATCCACATACCTCAAATAAACCTGTTAATTATTAAAAGTTTGCACGCTCCGCGCTCGGAAATTCCTGGTCCGATTCGGCCGTGTGACCACTAAAAATGTTCCTCTAGACAAGCTCTATCGAAGGGTGGGATCAGTCGTGGGACTATTTTGATGAATTCCTGAGAAGAAAATCCACATACCTCAAATAAACCGGTTAATTATTAAAAGTTTGCACGCTCCGCGCTCGGAAATTTCTGGTCCGATTCGGCCGAGTGACCACTCAAAATGTTCCTCTAGACAAGCTCTATCCAACGGTGGGATCAGTCGTGGGACTATTTTGATGAATTCCGGAGATAAAAATACACATACGTGAAATATACCGGGTAATTATCAAAAGTTTGCACGCACCGCGCTCGGAAATTCCTGGTCCGATTCGGCCGAGTGGCCACTCAAAATGTTCCTCTAGACAAGCTCTATCCAACGGTGGGATCAGTCGTGGGACTATTTTGATGAATTCCTGAGAGAAAAATCCACATACCTCAAATAAACCGGTTAATTATTAAAAGTTTGCACGCTCCGCTCTCGGAAATTTCTGGTCCGATTCGGCCGAGTGACCACTCAAAATGTTCCTCTAGACAAGATCTATCCAACGGTGTGATCAATCGTGGGACTATTTTGATGAATTCCTGAGAGAAAACTTCACATACCTCAAATAAACCGGTTAAATATTAAAAGTTTGCACGCTCCGCGCTCGGAAATTCCCGGTCCGATTCGGCCGAGTGACCACTCAAAATGTTCCTCTAGACAAGCTCTATCTAACGATGGGATCAGTCGTGGGACTATTTTGATGAATTCTGGAGATAAAAATACACATACGTGAAATATACCGGGTAATTATCAAAAGTTTGCACGCACCGCGCTCGGAAATTCCTGGTCCGATTCGGCCGTGTAACCACTCAAAATGTTCCTCCAGACAAGCTCTATCCAACGGTGCGATCAGTCGTGGGACTATTTTGATGAATTCCTGAGAGAAAACTTCACATACCTCAAATAAACCGGTTAAATATTAAAAGTTTGCACGCTCCGCGCTCGGAAATTCCTGGTCCGATTCGGCCGGGTGACCACTCAAAATGTTCCTCCAGACAAGCTCTATCCAACGGTGCGATCAGACGTGGGACTATTTTGATGAATTCCTGAGAGAAAAATCCACATACCTCAAATAAACCGGTTAATTATTAAAAGTTTGCACGCTCCGCGCTCGGAAATTCCTGGTCCGATTCGGCCGTGTGACCACTAAAAATGTTCCTCCAGACAAGCTCTATCCAACGGTGCGATCAGACGTGGGACTATTTTGATGAATTCCTGAGAGAAAACTTCACATACCTCAAATAAACCGGTTAAATATTAAAAGTTTGCACGCTCCGCGCTCGGAAATTCCTGGTCCGATTCGGCCGTGTGACCACTCAAAATGTTCCTCCAGACAAGCTCTATCCAACGGTGCGATCAGACGTGGGACTATTTTGATGAATTCCGGAGATAAAAATACAATACGTCAAATAAACCGGTTAATTATTAAAAGTTTGCACGCTCCGCGCTCGGAAATTCCTGGTCCGATTCGGCCGTGTGACCACTAAAAATGTTCCTCTAGACAAGCTCTATCGAAGGGTGGGATCAGTCGTGGGACTATTTTGATGAATTCCTGAGAAAAAAATCCACATACCTCAAATATACCGGTTAATTATTAAAAGTTTGCACGCTCCGCGCTCGGAAATTTCTGGTCCGATTCGGCCGAGTGACCACTCAAAATGTTCCTCTAGACAAGCTCTATCCAACGGTGGGATCAGTCGTGGGACTATTTTGATGAATTCCGGAGATAAAAATACAATACGTCAAATATACCGGGTAATTATTAAAAGTTTGCACGCACCGCGCTCGGAAATTCCCGGTACGATTCGGCCGTGTGATCACTCAAAATGTTCCCTTAGACAAGCTCTATCCAACGGTGCGATCAGTCGTGGGACTATTTTGATGAATTCCTGAGAGAAAACTTCAAATACCTCAAATAAACCGGTTAAATATTAAAAGTTTGCACGCTCCGCGCTCGGAAATTCCTGGTCGGATTCGGCCGAGTGACCACTCAAAATGTTCCTCTAGACAAGCTCTATCCAACGGTGCGATCAGTTGTGGGACTATTTTGATGAATTCCTGAGAAAGAAATCCACATACCTCAAATAAACCGGTTAATTATTAAAAGTTTGCACGGTCCGCGCTCGGAAATTCCTGGTCGGATTCGGCCGAGTGACCACTCAAAATATTCCTCTAGACAAGCTCTATCCAACGCTGCGATCAGTCGTGGGACTATTTTGATGAATTCCTGAGAGAAAAATCCACATACCTCAAATAAACAGGATAATTATTAAAAGTTTGCACGCTCCGCGCTCGGAAATTCCCGGTCCGATTCGGCCGAGTGACCACTCAAAATGTTCCTCTAGACAAGCTCTATCTAACGGTGGGATCAGTCGTGGGACTATTTTGATGAATTCCTGAGAGAAAAATCCACATACGTCAAATAAACCGGTTAAATATTAAAAGTTTGCACGCTCCGCGCTCGGTAATTCCTGGTCCGATTCGGCCGTGTGACCACTCAAAATGTTCCTCCAGACAAGCTCTATCCAACGGTGGGATCAGACGTGGGACTATTTTGATGAATTCCTGAGAGAAAAATCCACATACCTCAAATAAACCGGTTAAATATTAAAAGTTTGCACGCTCCGCGCTCGGAAATTTCTGGTCCGATTCGGCCGAGTGACCACTCAAAATGTTCCTCTAGACAAGCTCTATCCAACGATGGGATCAGACGTGGGACTATTTTGATGAATTCCTGAGAAAAAAATCCACATACCTCAAATAAACCGGTTAATTATTAAAAGTTTGCACGCTCCGCGCTCGGAAATTCCCGGTCCGATTCGGCCGAGTGACCACTCAAAATGTTCCTCTAGACAAGCTCTATCTAACGGTGGGTTCAGTCGTGGGACTATTTTGATGAATTCCTGAGAGAAAAATCCACATACGTCAAATAAACCGGTTAAATATTAAAAGTTTGCACGCTCCGCGCTCGGAAATTCCTGGTCGGATTCGGCCGAGTGGCCACTCAAAATGTTCCTCTAGACAAGCTCTATCCATCGGTGTGATCAGTTGTGGGACTATTTTGATGAATTCCTGAGAGAAAAATCCACATACCTGAAATAAACCAGTTAATTATTAAAAGTTTGCACGCTCCGCGCTCGGAAATTTCTGGTCCGAATCGGCCGTGTGACCACTCAAAATGTTCCTCTAGACAAGATCTATCCAACGGTGTGATCAATCGTGGGACTATTTTGATGAATTCCTGAGAGAAAACTTCACATACCTCAAATAAACCGGTTAAATATTAAAAGTTTGCACGCTCCGCGCTCGGAAATTTCTGGTCCGATTCGGCCGAGTGACCACTCAAAATGTTCCTCTAGACAAGCTCTATCCAACGATGGGATCAGACGTGGGACTATTTTGATGAATTCCTGAGAGAAAAATCCACATACCTCAAATAAACAGGATAATTATTAAAAGTTTGCACGCTCCGCGCTCGGAAATTCCCGGTCCGATTCGGCCGAGTGACCACTCAAAATGTTCCTCTAGACAAGCTCTATCCATCGGTGTGATCAGTTGTGGGACTATTTTGATGAATTCCTGAGAGAAAAATCCACATACGTCAAATAAACCGGTTAAATATTAAAAGTTTGCACGCTCCGCGCTCGGAAATTCCTGGTCGGATTCGGCCGAGTGGCCACTCAAAATGTTCCTCTAGACAAGCTCTATCCATCGGTGTGATCAGTTGTGGGACTATTTTGATGAATTCCTGAGAGAAAAATCCACATACCTGAAATAAACCAGTTAATTATTAAAAGTTTGCACGCTCCGCGCTCGGAAATTTCTGGTCCGATTCGGCCGAGTGATCACTCAAAATGTTCCTCTAGACAAGCTCTATCCAACGATGGGATCAGACGTGGGACTATTTTGATGAATT
Organism: Euwallacea similis; assembly: GCF_039881205.1. Lineage (NCBI taxonomy): Eukaryota > Metazoa > Arthropoda > Insecta > Coleoptera > Curculionidae > Euwallacea > Euwallacea similis. The sequence continues at coordinate 376,112 of NW_027098672.1, forward strand.
CCTGAGAGAAAAATCCACATACCTCAAATAAACAGGATAATTATTAAAAGTTTGCACGCTCCGCGCTCGGAAATTCCCGGTCCGATTCGGTCGAGTGACCACTCAAAATGTTCCTCTAGACAAGCTCTATCCAACGGTGCGATCAGTCGTGGGACTATTTTGATGAATTCCGGAGATAAAAATACAATACGTCAAATATACCGGGTAATTATTAAAAGTTTGCACGCTCCGCGCTCGGTAATTCCTGGTCCGATTCGGCCGAGTGACCACTCAAAATGTTCCTCTAGACAAGCTCTATCCAACGGTGGGATCAGTCGTGGGACTATTTTGATGAATTCCGGAGATAAAAATACAATACGTCAAATATACCGGGTAATTATTAAAAGTTTGCACGCTCCGCGCTCGGTAATTCCTGGTCCGATTCGGCCGTGTGACCACTCAAAATGTTCCTCTAGACAAGCTCTATCCAACGGTGCGATCAGTCGTGGGACTATTTTGATGAATTCCTGAGAAAAAAATCCACATACCTCAAATAAACCGGTTAATTATTAAAAGTTTGCACGGTCCGCGCTCGGAAATTCCTGGTCGGATTCGGCCGAGTGACCACTCAAAATGTTCCTCTAGACAAGCTCTATCCAACGATGGGATCAGACGTGGGACTATTTTGATGAATTCCTGAGAGAAAAATCCACATACCTCAAATAAACCGGTTAAATATTAAAAGTTTGCACGCTCCGCGCTCGGAAATTTCTGGTCCGATTCGGCCGAGTGATCACTCAAAATGTTCCTCTAGACAAGCTCTATCCAACGATGGGATCAGACGTGGGACTATTTTGATGAATTCCTGAGAGAAAAATCCACATACCTCAAATAAACAGGATAATTATTAAAAGTTTGCACGCTCCGCGCTCGGAAATTCCCGGTCCGATTCGGTCGAGTGACCACTCAAAATGTTCCTCTAGACAAGCTCTATCCAACGGTGCGATCAGTCGTGGGACTATTTTGATGAATTCCGGAGATAAAAATACAATACGTCAAATATACCGGGTAATTATTAAAAGTTTGCACGCTCCGCGCTCGGTAATTCCTGGTCCGATTCGGCCGAGTGACCACTCAAAATGTTCCTCTAGACAAGCTCTATCCAACGGTGGGATCAGTCGTGGGACTATTTTGATGAATTCCGGAGATAAAAATACAATACGTCAAATATACCGGGTAATTATTAAAAGTTTGCACGCTCCGCGCTCGGTAATTCCTGGTCCGATTCGGCCGTGTGACCACTCAAAATGTTCCTCTAGACAAGCTCTATCCAACGGTGCGATCAGTCGTGGGACTATTTTGATGAATTCCTGAGAAAAAAATCCACATACCTCAAATAAACCGGTTAATTATTAAAAGTTTGCACGGTCCGCGCTCGGAAATTCCTGGTCGGATTCGGCCGAGTGACCACTCAAAATATTCCTCTAGACAAGCTCTATCCAACGGTGCGATCAGTCGTGGGACTATTTTGATGAATTCCTGAGAGAAAAATCCACATACCTCAAATAAACAGGATAATTATTAAAAGTTTGCACGCTCCGCGCTCGGAAATTCCCGGTCCGATTCGGCCGAGTGACCACTCAAAATGTTCCTCTAGACAAGCTCTATCTAACGGTGGGATCAGTCGTGGGACTATTTTGATGAATTCCTGAGAGAAAAATCCACATACCTCAAATAAACCGGTTAATTATTAAAAGTTTGCACGCTCCGCGCTCGGAAATTCCTGGTCCGATTCGGCCGTGTGACCACTAAAAATGTTCCTCTAGACAAGCTCTATCCAACGGTGCGATCAGTCGTGGGACTATTTTGATGAATTCCGGAGATAAAAATACAATACGTCAAATATACCGGGTAATTATTAAAAGTTTGCACGCTCCGCGCTCGGTAATTTCTGGTCCGAATCGGCCGTGTGACCACTCAAAATGTTCCTCTAGACAAGATCTATCCAACGGTGTGATCAATCGTGGGACTATTTTGATGAATTCCTGAGAGAAAACTTCACATACCTCAAATAAACCGGTTAAATATTAAAAGTTTGCACGCTCCGCGCTCGGAAATTTCTGGTCCGATTCGGCCGAGTGACCACTCAAAATGTTCCTCTAGACAAGCTCTATCCAACGATGGGATCAGACGTGGGACTATTTTGATGAATTCCTGAGAGAAAAATCCACATACCTCAAATAAACAGGATAATTATTAAAAGTTTGCACGCTCCGCGCTCGGAAATTCCCGGTCCGATTCGGCCGAGTGACCACTCAAAATGTTCCTCTAGACAAGCTCTATCTAACGGTGGGATCAGTCGTGGGACTATTTTGATGAATTCCTGAGAAAAAAATCCACATACCTCAAATAAACCGGTTAATTATTAAAAGTTTGCACGCTCCGCGCTCGGAAATTTCTGGTCCGATTCGGCCGAGTGACCACTCAAAATGTTCCTCTAGACAAGCTCTATCCAACGGTGGGATCAGTCGTGGGACTATTTTGATGAACTCCGGAGATAAAAATACAATACGTCAAATATACCGGGTAATTATTAAAAGTTTGCACGCTCCGCGCTCGGTAATTCCTGGTCCGATTCGGCCGTGTGACCACTCAAAATGTTCCTCTAGACAAGCTCTATCCAACGGTGGGATCAGACGTGGGACTATTTTGATGAATTCCTGAGAGAAAAATCCACATACCTCAAATAAACCGGTTAAATATTAAAAGTTTGCACGCTCCGCGCTCGGAAATTTCTGGTCCGATTCGGCCGAGTGACCACTCAAAATGTTCCTCTAGACAAGCTCTATCCAACGATGGGATCAGACTTGGGACTATTTTGATGAATTCCTGAGAAAAAAATCCACATACCTCAAATAAACCGGTTAAATATTAAAAGTTTGCACGCTCCGCGCTCGGAAATTTCTGGTCCGATTCGGCCGAGTGACCACTCAAAATGTTCCTCTAGACAAGCTCTATCCAACGATGGGATCAGACGTGGGACTATTTTGATGAATTCCTGAGAAAAAAATCCACATACCTCAAATAAACAGGATAATTATTAAAAGTTTGCACGCTCCGCGCTCGGAAATTCCCGGTCCGATTCGGCCGAGTGACCACTCAAAATGTTCCTCTAGACAAGCTCTATCTAACGGTGGGATCAGTCGTGGGACTATTTTGATGAATTCCTGAGAGAAAACTTCACATACCTCAAATAAACCGGTTAAATATTAAAAGTTTGCACGCTCCGCGCTCGGAAATTCCTGGTCGGATTCGGCCGAGTGGCCACTCAAAATGTTCCTCTAGACAAGCTCTATCCATCGGTGTGATCAGTTGTGGGACTATTTTGATGAATTCCTGAGAGAAAAATCCACATACCTGAAATAAACCAGTTAATTATTAAAAGTTTGCACGCTCCGCGCTCGGAAATTTCTGGTCCGATTCGGCGGAGTGGCCACTCAAAATGTTCCTCTAGACAAGCTCTATCCAACGGTGCGATCAGTCGTGGGACTATTTTGATGAATTCCTGAGAGAAAACTTCACATACCTCAAATAAACCGGTTAAATATTAAAAGTTTGCACGCTCCGCGCTCGGAAATTCCTGGTCGGATTCGGCCGAGTGGCCACTCAAAATGTTCCTCTAGACAAGCTCTATCCATCGGTGTGATCAGTTGTGGGACTATTTTGATGAATTCCTGAGAGAAAAATCCACATACCTGAAATAAACCAGTTAATTATTAAAAGTTTGCACGCTCCGCGCTCGGAAATTTCTGGTCCGAATCGGCCGTGTGACCACTCAAAATGTTCCTCTAGACAAGATCTATCCAACGGTGTGATCAATCGTGGGACTATTTTGATGAATTCCTGAGAGAAAACTTCACATACCTCAAATAAACCGGTTAAATATTAAAAGTTTGCACGCTCCGCGCTCGGAAATTTCTGGTCCGATTCGGCCGAGTGACCACTCAAAATGTTCCTCTAGACAAGCTCTATCCAACGATGGGATCAGACGTGGGACTATTTTGATGAATTCCTGAGAGAAAAATCCACATACCTCAAATAAACAGGATAATTATTAAAAGTTTGCACGCTCCGCGCTCGGAAATTCCCGGTCCGATTCGGCCGAGTGACCACTCAAAATGTTCCTCTAGACAAGCTCTATCTAACGGTGGGATCAGTCGTGGGACTATTTTGATGAATTCCTGAGAAAAAAATCCACATACCTCAAATAAACCGGTTAATTATTAAAAGTTTGCACGCTCCGCGCTCGGAAATTTCTGGTCCGATTCGGCCGAGTGACCACTCAAAATGTTCCTCTAGACAAGCTCTATCCAACGGTGGGATCAGTCGTGGGACTATTTTGATGAATTCCGGAGATAAAAATACAATACGTCAAATATACCGGGTAATTATTAAAAGTTTGCACGCTCCGCGCTCGGTAATTCCTGGTCCGATTCGGCCGTGTGACCACTCAAAATGTTCCTCTAGACAAGCTCTATCCAACGGTGCGATCAGTCGTGGGACTATTTTGATGAATTCCTGAGAAAAAAATCCACATACCTCAAATAAACCGGTTAATTATTAAAAGTTTGCACGGTCCGCGCTCGGAAATTCCTGGTCGGATTCGGCCGAGTGACCACTCAAAATATTCCTCTAGACAAGCTCTATCCAACGGTGCGATCAGTCGTGGGACTATTTTGATGAATTCCTGAGAGAAAAATCCACATACCTCAAATAAACAGGATAATTATTAAAAGTTTGCACGCTCCGCGCTCGGAAATTCCCGGTCCGATTCGGCCGAGTGACCACTCAAAATGTTCCTCTAGACAAGCTCTATCTAACGGTGGGATCAGTCGTGGGACTATTTTGATGAATTCCTGAGAGAAAAATCCACATACCTCAAATAAACCGGTTAATTATTAAAAGTTTGCACGGTCCGCGCTCGGAAATTCCTGGTCGGATTCGGCCGAGTGACCACTCAAAATATTCCTCTAGACAAGCTCTATCCAACGGTGCGATCAGTCGTGGGACTATTTTGATGAATTCCGGAGATAAAAATACAATACGTCAAATATACCGGGTAATTATTAAAAGTTTGCACGCTCCGCGCTCGGTAATTCCTGGTCCGATTCGGCCGAGTGACCACTCAAAATGTTCCTCTAGACAAGCTCTATCCAACGGTGGGATCAGTCGTGGGACTATTTTGATGAATTCCGGAGATAAAAATACAATACGTCAAATATACCGGGTAATTATTAAAAGTTTGCACGCTCCGCGCTCGGTAATTCCTGGTCCGATTCGGCCGTGTGACCACTCAAAATGTTCCTCTAGACAAGCTCTATCCAACGGTGCGATCAGTCGTGGGACTATTTTGATGAATTCCTGAGAAAAAAATCCACATACCTCAAATAAACCGGTTAATTATTAAAAGTTTGCACGGTCCGCGCTCGGAAATTCCTGGTCGGATTCGGCCGAGTGACCACTCCAAATATTCCTCTAGACAAGCTCTATCCAACGGTGCGATCAGTCGTGGGACTATTTTGATGAATTCCTGAGAGAAAAATCCACATACCTCAAATAAACAGGATAATTATTAAAAGTTTGCACGCTCCGCGCTCGGAAATTCCCGGTCCAATTCGGCCGAGTGACCACTCAAAATGTTCCTCTAGACAAGCTCTATCTAACGGTGGGATCAGTCGTGGGACTATTTTGATGAATTCCTGAGAGAAAAATCCACATACCTCAAATAAACCGGTTAATTATTAAAAGTTTGCACGCTCCGCGCTCGGAAATTCCTGGTCCGATTCGGCCGTGTGACCACTAAAAATGTTCCTCTAGACAAGCTCTATCCAACGGTGCGATCAGTCGTGGGACTATTTTGATGAATTCCGGAGATAAAAATACAATACGTCAAATATACCGGGTAATTATTAAAAGTTTGCACGCTCCGCGCTCGGTAATTTCTGGTCCGAATCGGCCGTGTGACCACTCAAAATGTTCCTCTAGACAAGATCTATCCAACGGTGTGATCAATCGTGGGACTATTTTGATGAATTCCTGAGAGAAAACTTCACATACCTCAAATAAACCGGTTAAATATTAAAAGTTTGCACGCTCCGCGCTCGGAAATTTCTGGTCCGATTCGGCCGAGTGACCACTCAAAATGTTCCTCTAGACAAGCTCTATCCAACGATGGGATCAGACGTGGGACTATTTTGATGAATTCCTGAGAGAAAAATCCACATACCTCAAATAAACAGGATAATTATTAAAAGTTTGCACGCTCCGCGCTCGGAAATTCCCGGTCCGATTCGGCCGAGTGACCACTCAAAATGTTCCTCTAGACAAGCTCTATCTAACGGTGGGATCAGTCGTGGGACTATTTTGATGAATTCCTGAGAAAAAAATCCACATACCTCAAATAAACCGGTTAATTATTAAAAGTTTGCACGCTCCGCGCTCGGAAATTTCTGGTCCGATTCGGCCGAGTGACCACTCAAAATGTTCCTCTAGACAAGCTCTATCCAACGGTGGGATCAGTCGTGGGACTATTTTGATGAATTCCGGAGATAAAAATACAATACGTCAAATATACCGGGTAATTATTAAAAGTTTGCACGCTCCGCGCTCGGTAATTCCTGGTCCGATTCGGCCGTGTGACCACTCAAAATGTTCCTCTAGACAAGCTCTATCCAACGGTGGGATCAGACGTGGGACTATTTTGATGAATTCCTGAGAGAAAAATCCACATACCTCAAATAAACCGGTTAAATATTAAAAGTTTGCACGCTCCGCGCTCGGAAATTTCTGGTCCGATTCGGCCGAGTGACCACTCAAAATGTTCCTCTAGACAAGCTCTATCCAACGATGGGATCAGACTTGGGACTATTTTGATGAATTCCTGAGAAAAAAATCCACATACCTCAAATAAACCGGTTAAATATTAAAAGTTTGCACGCTCCGCGCTCGGAAATTTCTGGTCCGATTCGGCCGAGTGACCACTCAAAATGTTCCTCTAGACAAGCTCTATCCAACGATGGGATCAGACGTGGGACTATTTTGATGAATTCCTGAGAAAAAAATCCACATACCTCAAATAAACAGGATAATTATTAAAAGTTTGCACGCTCCGCGCTCGGAAATTCCCGGTCCGATTCGGCCGAGTGACCACTCAAAATGTTCCTCTAGACAAGCTCTATCTAACGGTGGGATCAGTCGTGGGACTATTTTGATGAATTCCTGAGAAAAAAATCCACATACCTCAAATAAACCGGTTAAATATTAAAAGTTTGCACGCTCCGCGCTCGGAAATTTCTGGTCCGATTCGGCCGAGTGACCACTCAAAATGTTCCTCTAGACAAGCTCTATCCAACGATGTGATCAGACGTGGGACTATTTTGATGAATTCCTGAGAGAAAAATCCACATACCTCAAATAAACCGGTTAAATATTAAAAGTTTGCACGCTCCGCGCTCGGAAATTCCCGGTCCGATTCGGCCGAGTGACCACTCAAAATGTTCCTCTAGACAAGCTCTATCTAACGGTGGGATCAGTCGTGGGACTATTTTGATGAATTCCTGAGAAAAAAATCCACATACCTCAAATAAACCGGTTAATTATTAAAAGTTTGCACGCTCCGCGCTCGGAAATTCCTGGTCCGATTCGGCCGTGTGACCACTCAAAATGTTCCTCTAGACAAGCTCTATCCAACGGTGCGATCAGTCGTGGGACTATTTTGATGAATTCCTGAGAGAAAAATCCACATACCTCAAATAAACCGGGTAATTATTAAAAGTTTGCAAGCTCCGCGCTCGGAAATCTCTGGTCCGATTCGCCCGAGTGACCACTCAAAATGTTCCTTTAGACAAGCTCTATCCAAAGGAGCGATCAGTCGTGGGACTATTTTGATGAATTCCGGAGATAGAAATAGACATACGTCAAATATACCGGATAATTATTAAAAGTTTGCAAGCTCCGCGCTTGGAAATTCCTGGTCGGATTCGGCCGTGTGACCACTCAAAATGTTCCTTCAGACAAGCTCTATCCAACGGTGCGATCAGTCGTGGGACTATTTTGATGAATTCCTGAGAAAAAAATCCACATACCTCAAATAAACCGGTTAATTATTAAAAGTTTGCACGCTCCGCGCTCGGAAATTCCTGGTCCGATTCGGCCGTGTGACCACTCAAAATGTTCCTCTAGACAAGCTCTATCCAACGGTGCGATCAGTCGTGGGACTATTTTGATGAATTCCTGAGAAAAAAATCAAAAAACGTCAAATAAACCGGGTAATTATCAAAAGTTTGCACACTCCGCGCTCGGAAATTTCTGGTCCGATTAGGCCGTGTGACCACTCAAAATGTTCCTTTAGACAAGCTCTATCCATCGGTGGGATCAGTCGTGGGACTATTTTGATGAATTCCGGAGATAGAAATAGACATACGTCAAATATACCGGTTAAATATTAAAAGTTTGCACGCTCCGCGCTCGGAAATTCCTGGTCGGATTCGGCCGTGTGACCACTCAAAATGTTCCTTCAGACAAGCTCTATCCAACGGTGCGATCAGTCGTGGGACTATTTTGATGAATTCCTGAGAAAAAAATCCACATACCTCAAATAAACCGGTTAATTATTAAAAGTTTGCACGCTCCGCGCTCGGAAATTCCTGGTCCGATTCGGCCGAGTGACCACTCAAAATGTTCCTCTAGACAAGCTCTATCCAACGGTGCGATCAGTCGTGGGACTATTTTGATGAATTCCTGAGAAAAAAATCCACATACCTGAAATAAACCGGTTAATTATTAAAAGTTTGCACGCTCCGCTCTCGGAAATTTCTGGTCCGATTCGGCCGAGTGACCACTCAAAATGTTCCTCTAGACAAGCTCTATCCAACGGTGGGATCAGTCGTGGGACTATTTTGATGAATTCCGGAGATAAAAATACACATACGTCAAATATACCGGGTAATTATTAAAAGTTTGCACGCACCGCGCTCGGAAATTCCCGGTACGATTCGGCCGTGTGATCACTCAAAATGTTCCCTTAGACAAGCTCTATCCAACGGTGCGATCAGTCGTGGGACTATTTTGATGAATTCCTGAGAGAAAACTTCAAATACCTCAAATAAACCGGTTAAATATTAAAAGTTTGCACGCTCCGCGCTCGGAAATTCCTGGTCGGATTCGGCCGTGTGACCACTCAAAATGTTCCTTCAGACAAGCTCTATCCAACGGTGCGATCAGTCGTGGGACTATTTTGATGAATTCCTGAGAAAAAAATCCACATACCTCAAATAAACCGGTTAATTATTAAAAGTTTGCACGCTCCGCGCTCGGAAATTCCTGGTCCGATTCGGCCGTGTGACCACTCAAAATGTTCCTCTAGACAAGCTCTATCCAACGGTGCGATCAGTCGTGGGACTATTTTGATGAATTCCTGAGAGAAAAATCCACATACCTCAAATAAACCGGGTGATTATTAAAAGTTTGCACGCTCCGCGCTCGGAAATTCCTGGTCCGATTCGGCCGTGTGACCACTCAAAATGTTCCTTTAGACAAGCTCTATCCAACGGTATGATCAGTCGTGGGACTATTTTGATGAATTCCTGAGAGAAAAATCCACATACCTCAAATAAACCGGGTAATTATTAAAAGTTTGCAAGCTCCGCGCTCGGAAATTCCTGGTCCGATTCGGCCGTGTGACCACTCAAAATGTTCCTTTAGACAAGCTCTATCCAACGGTGTGATCAGTCCTGGGACTATTTTGATGAATTCCTGAGAGAAAAATCCACATACCTCAAATAAACCGGGTAATTATTAAAAGTTTGCAAGCTCCGCGCTCGGAAATCTCTGGTCCGATTCGCCCGAGTGACCACTCAAAATGTTCCTTTAGACAAGCTCTATCCAAAGGAGCGATCAGTCGTGGGACTATTTTGATGAATTCCGGAGATAGAAATAGACATACGTCAAATATACCGGATAATTATTAAAAGTTTGCAAGCTCCGCGCTTGGAAATTCCTGGTCGGATTCGGCCGTGTGACCACTCAAAATGTTCCTTCAGACAAGCTCTATCCAACGGTGCGATCAGTCGTGGGACTATTTTGATGAATTCCTGAGAAAAAAATCCACATACCTCAAATAAACCGGTTAATTATTAAAAGTTTGCACGCTCCGCGCTCGGAAATTCCTGGTCCGATTCGGCCGTGTGACCACTCAAAATGTTCCTCTAGACAAGCTCTATCCAACGGTGCGATCAGTCGTGGGACTATTTTGATGAATTCCTGAGAGAAAAATCCACATACCTCAAATAAACCGGGTGATTATTAAAAGTTTGCACGCTCCGCGCTCGGAAATTCCTGGTCCGATTCGGCCGTGTGACCACTCAAAATGTTCCTTTAGACAAGCTCTATCCAACGGTGTGATCAGTCGTGGGACTATTTTGATGAATTCCTGAGAAAAAAATCCACATACCTCAAATAAACCGGTTAATTATTAAAAGTTTGCACGCTCCGCGCTCGTAAATTTCTGGTCCGATTCGGCCGTGTGAGCACTCAAAATGTTCCTCTAGACAAGCTCTATCCAACGGTGGGATCAGTCGTGGGACTGTTTTGATGAATTCCTGAGAAAAAAATCAAAAAACGTCAAATAAACCGGGTAATTATCAAAAGTTTGCACGCTCCGCGCTCGGAAATTTCTGGTCCGATTAGGCCGTGTGACCACTCAAAATGTTCCTTTAGACAAGCTCTATCCATCGGTGGGATCAGTCGTGGGACTATTTTGATGAATTCCGGAGATAGAAATAGACATACGTCAAATATACCGGTTAAATATTAAAAGTTTGCACGCTCCGCGCTCGGAAATTCCTGGTCGGATTCGGCCGTGTGACCACTCAAAATGTTCCTTCAGACAAGCTCTATCCAACGGTGCGATCAGTCGTGGGACTATTTTGATGAATTCCTGAGAAAAAAATCCACATACCTCAAATAAACCGGTTAATTATTAAAAGTTTGCACGCTCCGCGCTCGGAAATTCCTGGTCCGATTCGGCCGAGTGACCACTCAAAATGTTCCTCTAGACAAGCTCTATCCAACGGTGCGATCAGTCGTGGGACTATTTTGATGAATTCCTGAGAAAAAAATCCACATACCTGAAATAAACCGGTTAATTATTAAAAGTTTGCACGCTCCGCGCTCGGAAATTTCTGGTCCGATTCGGCCGAGTGACCACTCAAAATGTTCCTCTAGACAAGCTCTATCCAACGGTGGGATCAGTCGTGGGACTATTTTGATGAATTCCGGAGATAAAAATACACATACGTCAAATATACCGGGTAATTATTAAAAGTTTGCACGCACCGCGCTCGGAAATTCCCGGTACGATTCGGCCGTGTGATCACTCAAAATGTTCCCTTAGACAAGCTCTATCCAACGGTGCGATCAGTCGTGGGACTATTTTGATGAATTCCTGAGAGAAAACTTCAAATACCTCAAATAAACCGGTTAAATATTAAAAGTTTGCACGCTCCGCGCTCGGAAATTCCTGGTCGGATTCGGCCGTGTGACCACTCAAAATGTTCCTTCAGACAAGCTCTATCCAACGGTGCGATCAGTCGTGGGACTATTTTGATGAATTCCTGAGAGAAAAATCCACATACCTCAAATAAACCGGGTGATTATTAAAAGTTTGCACGCTCCGCGCTCGGAAATTCCTGGTCCGATTCGGCCGTGTGACCACTCAAAATGTTCCTTTAGACAAGCTCTATCCAACGGTATGATCAGTCGTGGGACTATTTTGATGAATTCCTGAGAGAAAAATCCACATACCTCAAATAAACCGGGTAATTATTAAAAGTTTGCAAGCTCCGCGCTCGGAAATTCCTGGTCCGATTCGGCCGTGTGACCACTCAAAATGTTCCTTTAGACAAGCTCTATCCAACGGTGTGATCAGTCCTGGGACTATTTTGATGAATTCCTGAGAGAAAAATCCACATACCTCAAATAAACCGGGTAATTATTAAAAGTTTGCAAGCTCCGCGCTCGGAAATCTCTGGTCCGATTCGCCCGAGTGACCACTCAAAATGTTCCTTTAGACAAGCTCTATCCAAAGGAGCGATCAGTCGTGGGACTATTTTGATGAATTCCGGAGATAGAAATAGACATACGTCAAATATACCGGATAATTATTAAAAGTTTGCAAGCTCCGCGCTTGGAAATTCCTGGTCGGATTCGGCCGTGTGACCACTCAAAATGTTCCTTCAGACAAGCTCTATCCAACGGTGCGATCAGTCGTGGGACTATTTTGATGAATTCCTGAGAAAAAAATCCACATACCTCAAATAAACCGGTTAATTATTAAAAGTTTGCACGCTCCGCGCTCGGAAATTCCTGGTCCGATTCGGCCGTGTGACCACTCAAAATGTTCCTCTAGACAAGCTCTATCCAACGGTGCGATCAGTCGTGGGACTATTTTGATGAATTCCTGAGAGAAAAATCCACATACCTCAAATAAACCGGGTGATTATTAAAAGTTTGCACGCTCCGCGCTCGGAAATTCCTGGTCCGATTCGGCCGTGTGACCACTCAAAATGTTCCTTTAGACAAGCTCTATCCAACGGTGTGATCAGTCGTGGGACTATTTTGATGAATTCCTGAGAAAAAAATCCACATACCTCAAATAAACCGGTTAATTATTAAAAGTTTGCACGCTCCGCGCTCGTAAATTTCTGGTCCGATTCGGCCGTGTGAGCACTCAAAATGTTCCTCTAGACAAGCTCTATCCAACGGTGGGATCAGTCGTGGGACTGTTTTGATGAATTCCTGAGAAAAAAATCAAAAAACGTCAAATAAACCGGGTAATTATCAAAAGTTTGCACGCTCCGCGCTCGGAAATTTCTGGTCCGATTAGGCCGTGTGACCACTCAAAATGTTCCTTTAGACAAGCTCTATCCATCGGTGGGATCAGTCGTGGGACTATTTTGATGAATTCCGGAGATAGAAATAGACATACGTCAAATATACCGGTTAAATATTAAAAGTTTGCACGCTCCGCGCTCGGAAATTCCTGGTCGGATTCGGCCGTGTGACCACTCAAAATGTTCCTTCAGACAAGCTCTATCCAACGGTGCGATCAGTCGTGGGACTATTTTGATGAATTCCTGAGAAAAAAATCCACATACCTCAAATAAACCGGTTAATTATTAAAAGTTTGCACGCTCCGCGCTCGGAAATTCCTGGTCCGATTCGGCCGAGTGACCACTCAAAATGTTCCTCTAGACAAGCTCTATCCAACGGTGCGATCAGTCGTGGGACTATTTTGATGAATTCCTGAGAAAAAAATCCACATACCTGAAATAAACCGGTTAATTATTAAAAGTTTGCACGCTCCGCTCTCGGAAATTTCTGGTCCGATTCGGCCGAGTGACCACTCAAAATGTTCCTCTAGACAAGCTCTATCCAACGGTGGGATCAGTCGTGGGACTATTTTGATGAATTCCGGAGATAAAAATACACATACGTCAAATATACCGGGTAATTATTAAAAGTTTGCACGCACCGCGCTCGGAAATTCCCGGTACGATTCGGCCGTGTGATCACTCAAAATGTTCCCTTAGACAAGCTCTATCCAACGGTGCGATCAGTCGTGGGACTATTTTGATGAATTCCTGAGAGAAAACTTCAAATACCTCAAATAAACCGGTTAAATATTAAAAGTTTGCACGCTCCGCGCTCGGAAATTCCTGGTCGGATTCGGCCGTGTGACCACTCAAAATGTTCCTTCAGACAAGCTCTATCCAACGGTGCGATCAGTCGTGGGACTATTTTGATGAATTCCTGAGAAAAAAATCCACATACCTCAAATAAACCGGTTAATTATTAAAAGTTTGCACGCTCCGCGCTCGGAAATTCCTGGTCCGATTCGGCCGTGTGACCACTCAAAATGTTCCTCTAGACAAGCTCTATCCAACGGTGCGATCAGTCGTGGGACTATTTTGATGAATTCCTGAGAGAAAAATCCACATACCTCAAATAAACCGGGTGATTATTAAAAGTTTGCACGCTCCGCGCTCGGAAATTCCTGGTCCGATTCGGCCGTGTGACCACTCAAAATGTTCCTTTAGACAAGCTCTATCCAACGGTATGATCAGTCGTGGGACTATTTTGATGAATTCCTGAGAGAAAAATCCACATACCTCAAATAAACCGGGTAATTATTAAAAGTTTGCAAGCTCCGCGCTCGGAAATCTCTGGTCCGATTCGCCCGAGTGACCACTCAAAATGTTCCTTTAGACAAGCTCTATCCAAAGGAGCGATCAGTCGTGGGACTATTTTGATGAATTCCGGAGATAGAAATAGACATACGTCAAATATACCGGATAATTATTAAAAGTTTGCAAGCTCCGCGCTTGGAAATCTCTGGTCCGGTTCGCCCGAGTGACCACACAAAATGTTCCTTTAGACAAGCTCTATCCAACGGAGCGATCAGTCGTGGGACTATTTTGATGAATTCCGGAGATAGAAATAGACATACGTCAAATATACCGGATAATTATTAAAAGTTTGCACGCTCCGCGCTCGGAAATTCCTGGTCCGATTCGCCCGAGTGACCACTCAAAATGTTCCTTTAGACAAGCTCTATCCAACGGTGTGATCAGTCGTGGGACTATTTTGATGAATTCCTGAGAGAAAAATCCACATACCTCAAATAAACCGGGTAATTATTAAAAGTTTGCAAGCTCCGCGCTCGGAAATCTCTGGTCCGATTCGCCCGAGTGACCACTCAAAATGTTCCTTTAGACAAGCTCTATCCAAAGGAGCGATCAGTCGTGGGACTATTTTGATGAATTCCGGAGATAGAAATAGACATACGTCAAATATACCGGATAATTATTAAAAGTTTGCAAGCTCCGCGCTTGGAAATCTCTGGTCCGATTCGCCCGAGTGACCACTCAAAATGTTCCTTTAGACAAGCTCTATCAAACGGTGGGATCAGTCGTGGGACTAGTTTGTTGAATTCCTGAGAGAAAAATCCACATACCTCAAATAAACCGGTTAATTATTAAAAGTTTGCACGCTCCGCGCTCGTAAATTTCTGGTCCGATTCGGCCGTGTGAGCACTCAAAATGTTCCTCTAGACAAGCTCTATCCAACGGTGGGATCAGTCGTGGGACTGTTTTGATGAATTCCTGAGAAAAAAATCAAAAAACGTCAAATAAACCGGGTAATTATCAAAAGTTTGCACGCTCCGCGCTCGGAAATTTCTGGTCCGATTAGGCCGTGTGACCACTCAAAATGTTCCTTTAGACAAGCTCTATCCATCGGTGGGATCAGTCGTGGGACTATTTTGATGAATTCCGGAGATAGAAATACACATACGTCAAATATACCGGGTAATTATTAAAAGTTTGCACGCTCCGCGCTCGGAAATTCCTGGTCCGATTCGGCCGTGTGACCACTCAAAATGTTCCTTTAGACAAGCTCTATCCAACGGTGCGATCAGTCGTGGGACTGTTTTGATGAATTCCTGAGAGAAAAATCCACATACCTCAAATAAACCGGGTAATTATTAAAAGTTTGCAAGCTCGGCGCTCGGAAATCTCTGGTCCGATTCGGCCGAGTGACCACTCAAAATGTTCCTTTAGACAAGCTCTATCCAACGGTGCGATCAGTCGTGGGACTGTTTTGATGAATTCCTGAGACAAAAATCCACATACCTCAAATAAACCGGTTAATTATTAAAAGTTTGCACGCTCCGCGCTCGGAAATTTCTGGTCCGATTCGCCCGAGTGACCACTCAAAATGTTCCTTTAGACAAGCTCTATCCAACGGAGCGATCAGTCGTGGGACTATTTTGATGAATTCCGGAGATAGAAATAGACATACGTCAAATATACCGGATAATTATTAAAAGATTGCACGCTCCGCGCTCGGAAATTCCTGGTCCGATTCGGCCGTGTGACCACTCAAAATGTTGCTTTTGACAAGCTCTATCCAACGGTGCGATCAGTCGTGGGACTATTTTGATGAATTCCTGAGAGAAAACTTCACATACCTCAAATAAACCGGTTAATTATTAAAGGTTTGCACGCTCCGCGCTCGGAAATTCCTGGTCCGATTCGGCCGTGTGACCACTCAAAATGTTCCTCTAGACAAGCTCTATCCAACGGTGGGATCAGTCGTGGGACTATTTTGATGAATTCCTGAGAGAAAAATCCACATACCTCAAATAAACCGGGTAATTATTAAAAGTTTGCAAGCTCGGCGCTCGGAAATCTCTGGTCCGATTCGGCCGAGTGACCACTCAAAATGTTCCTTTAGACAAGCTCTATCCAACGGTGCGATCAGTCGTGGGACTGTTTTGATGAATTCCTGAGACAAAAATCCACATACCTCAAATAAACCGGTTAATTATTAAAAGTTTGCACGCTCCGCGCTCGGAAATTTCTGGTCCGATTCGCCCGAGTGACCACTCAAAATGTTCCTTTAGACAAGCTCTATCCAACGGAGCGATCAGTCGTGGGACTATTTTGATGAATTCCGGAGATAGAAATAGACATACGTCAAATATACCGGATAATTATTAAAAGTTTGCAAGCTCCGCGCTCGGAAATCTCTGGTCCGATTCGCCCGAGTGACCACTCAAAATGTTCCTTTAGACAAGCTCTATCCAACGGAGCGATCGGTCGTGGGACTATTTTGATGAATTCCGGAGATAGAAATAGACATACGTCAAATATACCGGATAATTATTAAAAGATTGCACGCTCCGCGCTCGGAAATTCCTGGTCCGATTCGGCCGTGTGACCACTCAAAATGTTGCTTTTGACAAGCTCTATCCAACGGTGCGATCAGTCGTGGGACTATTTTGATGAATTCCTGAGAGAAAACTTCACATACCTCAAATAAACCGGTTAATTATTAAAGGTTTGCACGCTCCGCGCTCGGAAATTCCTGGTCGGATTCGGCCGTGTGACCACTCAAAATGTTCCTTCAGACAAGCTCTATCCAACGGTGGGATCAGTCGTGGGACTATTTTGATGAATTCCTGAGAAAAAAATCCACATACCTCAAATAAACCGGTTAAATATTAAAAGTTTGCACGGTCCGCGCTCGGAAATTCCCGGTCCGATTCGGCCGTGTGATCACTCAAAATGTTCCCTTAGACAAGCTCTATCCAACGGTGCGATCAGTCGTGGGACTATTTTGATGAATTCGGGAGATAGAAATACACATACGTCAAATATACCGGGTAATTATTAAAAGTTTGCACGCTCCGCGCTCGGAAATTCCTGGTCCGATTCGGCCGTGTGACCACTCAAAATGTTGCTTTTGACAAGCTCTATCCAACGGTGCGATCAGTCGTGGGACTATTTTGTTGAATTCCTGAGAGAAAAATCCACATACCTCAAATAAACCGGTTAATTATTAAAAGTTTGCACGCTCCGCGCTTGTAAATTTCTGGTCCGATTCGGCCGTGTGAGCACTCAAAATGTTCCACTAGACAAGCTCTATCCAACGGTGGGATCAGTCGTGGGACTGTTTTGATGAATTCCTGAGAAAAAAATCAAAAAACGTCAAATAAACCGGGTAATTATCAAAAGTTTGCACGCTCCGCGCTCGGAAATTTCTGGTCCGATTAGGCCGTGTGACCACTCAAAATGTTCCACTAGACAAGCTCTATCCAACGGTGGGATCAGTCGTGGGACTGTTTTGATGAATTCCTGAGAAAAAAATCAAAAAACGTCAAATAAACCGGGTAATTATCAAAAGTTTGCACGCTCCGCGCTCGGAAATTTCTGGTCCGATTAGGCCGTGTGACCACTCAAAATGTTCTTTTAGACAAGCTCTATCCATCGGTGGGATCAGTCGTGGGACTATTTTGATGAATTCCGGAGATAGAAATACACATACGTCAAATATACCGGGTAATTATTAAAAGTTTGCACGCTCCGCGCTCGGAAATTCCTGGTCCGGTTCGGCCGTGTGACCACTCAAAATGTTCCTTTAGACAAGCTCTATCCAACGGTGGGATCAGTCGTGGGACTGTTTTGATGAATTCCTGAGAAAAAAATCAAAAAACGTCAAATAAACCGGGTAATTATCAAAAGTTTGCACGCTCCGCGCTCGGAAATTTCTGGTCCGATTCGCCCGAGTGACCACTCAAAATGTTCCTTTAGACAAGCTCTATCCAACGGAGCGATCAGTCGTGGGACTATTTTGATGAATTCCGGAGATAGAAATAGACATACGTCAAATATACCGGATAATTATTAAAAGTTTGCAAGCTCCGCGCTCGGAAATCTCTGGTCCGATTCGCCCGAGTGACCACTCAAAATGTTCCTTTAGACAAGCTCTATCCAACGGAGCGATCGGTCGTGGGACTATTTTGATGAATTCCGGAGATAGAAATAGACATACGTCAAATATACCGGATAATTATTAAAAGATTGCACGCTCCGCGCTCGGAAATTCCTGGTCCGATTCGGCCGTGTGACCACTCAAAATGTTCCTTCAGACAAGCTCTATCCAACGGTGGGATCAGTCGTGGGACTATTTTGATGAATTCCTGAGAAAAAAATCCACATACCTCAAATAAACCGGTTAAATATTAAAAGTTTGCACGGTCCGCGCTCGGAAATTCCCGGTCCGATTCGGCCGTGTGATCACTCAAAATGTTGCTTTTGACAAGCTCTATCCAACGGTGCGATCAGTCGTGGGACTATTTTGTTGAATTCCTGAGAGAAAAATCCACATACCTCAAATAAACCGGTTAATTATTAAAAGTTTGCACGCTCCGCGCTCGTAAATTTCTGGTCCGATTCGGCCGTGTGAGCACTCAAAATGTTCCACTAGACAAGCTCTATCCAACGGTGGGATCAGTCGTGGGACTGTTTTGATGAATTCCTGAGAAAAAAATCAAAAAACGTCAAATAAACCGGGTAATTATCAAAAGTTTGCACGCTCCGCGCTCGGAAATTCCTGGTCCGATTCGGCCGTGTGACCACTCAAAATGTTCCTTTAGACAAGCTCTATCCAACGGTGGGATTAGTCGTGGGACTATTTTGATGAATTCCTGAGAAAAAAATCAACAAACGTCAAATAAACCGGGTAATTTCCGGCTTATTTCGGCCAAATCTGTCTATTTTGGATTCAAATTGCACCAAATTGATGAAAACGTGCCAAAATGACTAAAACAGGCAGAAACGAGCGAAATCGGTCAGAAACGATCGTTTCATCTCTGAATTTGCTCAAATCGACCTATTTGGCTTAGTTCGGCCAAATCTGTCTATTTTGGATGGAAACAGAACCAAATTGATGAAAACGTGCCAAAATGACTAAAACAGGCAGAAACGAGCGAAATCGGTCAGAAACGATCGTTTCATCAAGGAATTTGCTCAAATCGACCGATTTGGCTTATTTCGGCCAAATCTGTCTATTTTGGATGGAAACAAAACCAAATTGATGAAAACGTGCCAAAATGACTAAAACAGGCAGAAACAAGCGAAATCGGTCAGAAACGATCGTTTCATCAAGGAATTTGCTCAAATCGACCGATTTAGCTTATTTCGGCCAAATCTGTCTATTTTGGATTCAAATTGCACCCAATTGATGAAAACGTGCCAAAATGACTAAAACAGGCAGAAACAAGCGAAATCGGTCAGAAACGATCGTTTCATCCAGGAATTTGCTCAAATCGACCGATTTAGCTTATTTCGGCCAAATCTGTCTATTTTGGATTCAAATTGCACCAAATTGATGAAAACGTGCCAAAATGACTAAAACAGGCAGAAACAAGCGAAATCGGTCAGAAACGATCGTTTCATCAAGGAATTTGCTCAAATCGACCGATTTAGCTTATTTCGGCCAAATCTGTCTATTTTGGATTCAAATTGCACCAAATTGATGAAAACGTGCCAAAATGACTAAAACAGGCAGAAACGAGCGAAATCGTTCAGAAACGATCGTTTCATCAAGGAATTTGCTCAAATCGGCCGATTTGGCTTATTTCGGCCAAATCTGTCTATTTTGGATGGAAACAGAACCAAATGGATGAAAACGTGCCAAAATGACTAAAACAGGCAGAAACAAGCGAAATCAGTCAGAAACGATCGTTTCATCAAGGAATTTGCTCAAATCGGCCGATTTGGCTTATTTCGGCCAAATCTGTCTATTTTGGATGGAAACAGAACCAAATGGATGAAAACGTGCCAAAATGACTAAAACAGGCAGAAACGAGCGAAATCGGTCAGAAACGATCGTTTCATCTCTAAATTTGCTCAAATCGACCGATTTGGCTTATTTCGGCCAAATCTGTCTATTTTGGATTCAAATTGCACCAAATTGATGAAAACGTGCCAAAATGACTAAAACAGGCAGAAACGAGCGAAATCGTTCAGAAACGATCGTTTCATCAAGGAATTTGCTCAAATCGGCCGATTTGGCTTATTTCGGCCAAATCTGTCTATTTTGGATGGAAACAGAACCAAATGGATGAAAACGTGCCAAAATGACTAAAACAGGCAGAAACGAGCGAAATCGGTCAGAAACGATCGTTTCATCTCTGAATTTGCTCAAATCGACCGATTTGGCTTATTTCGGCCAAATCTGTCTATTTTGGATTCAAATTGCACCAAATTGATGAAAACGTGCCAAAATGACTAAAACAGGCAGAAACGAGCGAAATCGGTCAGAAACGATCGTTTCATCAAGGAATTTGCTCAAATCGACCGATTTGGCTTATTTCGGCCAAATCTGTCTATTTTGGATGGAAACAAAACCAAATTGATGAAAACGTGCCAAAATGACTAAAACAGGCAGAAACAAGCGAAATCGGTCAGAAACGATCGCTTCATCAAGGAATTTGCTCAAATCGGCCGATTTGGCTTATTTCGGCCAAATCTGTCTATTTTGGATTCAAATTGCACCAAATGGATGAAAACGTGCCAAAATGACTAAAACAGGCAGAAACAAGCGAAATCGGTCAGAAACGATCGTTTCATCAAGGAATTTGCTCAAATCGGCCGATTTGGCTTATTTCGGCCAAATCTGTCTATTTTGGATTCAAATTGCACCAAATTGATGAAAACGTGCCAAAATGACTAAAACAGGCAGAAACGAGCGAAATCGGTCAGAAACGATCGTTTCATCTCTGAATTTGCTCAAATCGACCGATTTGGCTTATTTCGGCCAAATCTGTCTATTTTGGATTCAAATTGCACCAAATGGATGAAAACGTGCCAAAATGACTAAAACAGGCAGAAACGAGCGAAATCGGTCAGAAACGATCGTTTCATCTCTGAATTTGCTCAAATCGACCGATTTGGCTTATTTCGGCCAAATCTGTCTATTTTGGATTCAAATTGCACCAAATTGATGAAAACGTGCCAAAATGACTAAAACAGGCAGAAACGAGCGAAATCGGTCAGAAACGATCGTTTCATCCAGGAATTTGCTCAAATCGACCGATTTGGCTTATTACGGCCAAATCTGTCTATTTTGGATTCAAATTGCACCAAATTGATGAAAACGTGCCAAAATGACTAAAACAGGCAGAAACGAGCGAAATCGGTCAGAAACGATGGTTTCATCTCTGAATTTGCTCAAATCGACCGATTTGGCTTATTTCGGCCAAATCTGTCTATTTTGGATGGAAACAGAACCAAATGGATGAAAACGTGCCAAAATGACTAAAACAGGCAGAAACGAGCGAAATCGGTCAGAAACGATCGTTTCATCAAGGAATTTGCTCAAATCGACCGATTTGGCTTATTTCGGCCAAATCTGTCCATTTTGGATTCAAATTGCACCAAATGGATGAAAACGTGCCAAAATGACTAAAACAGGCAGAAACGAGGGAAATCGGTCAGAAACGATGGTTTCATCTCTGAATTTGCTCAAATCGACCGATTTGGCTTAGTTCGGCCAAATCTGTCTATTTTGGATGGAAACAGAACCAAATGGATGAAAACGTGCCAAAATGACTAAAACAGGCAGAAACGAGCGAAATCGGTCAGAAACGATCGTTTCATCCAGGAATTTGCTCAATTCGACCGATTTGGCTTATTTCGGCCAAATCTGTCTATTTTGGATGGAAACAGAACCAAATGGATGAAAACGTGCCAAAATGACTAAAACAGGCAGAAACGAGCGAAATCGGTCAGAAACGATCGTTTCATCTCTGAATTTGCTCAAATCGACCTATTTGGCTTAGTTCGGCCAAATCTGTCTATTTTGGATGGAAACAGAACCAAATTGATGAAAACGTGCCAAAATGACTAAAACAGGCAGAAACGAGCGAAATCGGTCAGAAACGATCGTTTCATCAAGGAATTTGCTCAAATCGACCGATTTGGCTTATTTCGGCCAAATCTGTCTATTTTGGATGGAAACAAAACCAAATTGATGAAAACGTGCCAAAATGACTAAAACAGGCAGAAACAAGCGAAATCGGTCAGAAACGATCGTTTCATCAAGGAATTTGCTCAAATCGACCGATTTAGCTTATTTCGGCCAAATCTGTCTATTTTGGATTCAAATTGCACCAAATTGATGAAAACGTGCA